>NC_143560.1:7157500-7267500 GCF_054136105.1 Typopeltis vanoorti | reverse complement strand
ACACACACGCATGTTTAATTGTTGCTTTTAATTTTACAGTTATCTCCACAGTACTTCTCATCAGAAATGACATCGGCAATTTTCTCTCTCTCTCTCTCTCTAATCCTCTCAATTCCCTTAAAAACAGATGCAGACTCTACTCGATACCTGTTTATACAGAGTATCCCATGACTCATGGGAAGTTTCGTAAAATGGACTCATCTTTGTGAAGCCGAAAATGGAGGGCATTTACGTGATGTCGTTTTTCACAACTAACAAAAAATCTGGTGATGTTAATTATACTTCTGCAGTCGCTTCACAAAAACGGGCCCTTACTAAGGTATGTTCCATAACTTATGGTCCACCTTGGAGTTCCAATCGAAACTCAAAGGACACAACAAAGTTTTCTTACTTTCCTTCCATTCACTTTAATGCTGCTCTCTGCAGAATTTTTTCATCTTCCTCTCCATCAAATGGTATAAAGGTTGAATGTCCTCTCGTGTTTGAGATTACCATAAACTATTTCAAAACAGACTTCGTAAACTAATTTATTCGAATATACATCAATACCAACACGGATTTAAAATGGATAAATTATTCTATGATTGAGCAGGAGTAATTTATACTTGTCTTTCGTGATTAATGGATAATCAAATTGTGTCGTGGTTCTGAACGTCTACTACTGAAATTTAAGGTCACCTTCCTGAAAATATTGCGCATTTTAACCCTTTTTCTAAGAACTTGGATAAATAAATAAATAAACGCTAATCTGAACAATGCCAAAAACGTTTTTGGGAGTCATTATCCTCAGGGCTTTCACGATGCGATTAATGGTTCCACTGCATATTCCATTTCCCTCATGTAATTAATCACATATAAATGTATTATGACGTCATGCATATTACAACGATTTGTATTTCTTTCTCTTGATGTGACTAGTGTAGTCTCGTGCCCTCTGTCACGCGGCTTAATTTCGTGGAACCAGTCGTCTTTAAACGAATCAAACTGCACTTAGCATGTAATGGATGAGGACAAGGATTTCCCTTTGGAGAATCACCAAATCTTTCTTTGGAGAATGTGAAATGTTATCCGATAATTGGCTATAGATTCCTGATTTTTACCCATTCACTTCTAGTAAGATATTGTAAACATAAATAAACTTGACGGTCGGAAAAAAGAAAAAAAAAATCAGATTTGTGTACCACCTAACGGTGAGAATAATGAAATGCACATTTGATAAAAGCTTATGTCACGAAGCATCCGGCGCAAGATGTAGGCTCTAAACAACTAAACCAGGGTTTCCCAAACTGTGTTCCGCGAGAAGTTCTTCTGGAATTTGTCATTTTAGTTTTCTAAGCATTTTTCATGAATAAATATTTTATAGTGGAAATATTCTGATGAGAATAATATTCATGAATATGTCGAAAAGTTCAGACCCAGAACGCCTAATAACATTTGTGTATCGTTAATTTTCACACATCGAAACCTTTCGTGCGGCGTATCCTCTGTTCTCATAACTGAAGGAAATGACATCTGTGTAGCAAATGTCAGTGACCAAGCAGCATATTTTTAAACATGGAAGTATTCATGAATTATCGTTAATTTTCACACATCGAAATCTTTCAGCAATCGGGAAAGAGAATACCGCTGTTTATGACTGATCATAAAAATTGCCTGCAAGCCGATTACAGCAATGGGCGGCGTATCCTCTGTTCTCAAAACTGAAAGAAATAACATCTGTTGCAAATATTAGTGACCAATCAGCAAGGAAGTATAAAGAAAATTTTCTCACTGAAATTGAAGATCAAGGTAGTCTGTATCCGGTTCTCAAATCTAGTAATACTGAATACTTTCTTCGCAAGTTCGTATTGTAGTGTGTAAGTGTTTACCCTGAAACCGGAGTGCCATGATTTTTTTAAAAGTAATAGGAATACAGATTTAAATTCTAATATGAATAAGAGACAAGGCACTTTGTTTAATTTTGGTGTTAAGATATCTCTTATTGAAGCTGTTTATGACGGAACAAATAGTGATTCATCCACCTCAAGCCTACAAAGCGATCTCCAGGATGTACAAACGTGAATGTGATGGACAAAACGAATCATTTTCTAAACAGTCCTATTAAAAACGAACTCTGTGTGATTGAAAGTGCTAAAATAAACTAAACTTAAAAACAGATCTCAATGCTTACTGAAATCTCATTGCTTGCAAGGAAGGTGTCATTTCTAATGTTTTGTCTGGTGTGAGTATTGACGAAGGCATTCACGACCATTTTAGAGTAAATATTAAAGTTCACGACTCAGAGGGAATGCAAGACATTTAAAACCATGTGCGAGGCGTTCATAAGGTTATCACCACCCAAGAAGTTCAAAGCACTTTCGTGACAGAAGTTTGTTAACGTTGCCTATCATCGTGGCTTGTGTAACGAGGATGGTGTGCATGCACGTTATCGCGTGCTTGAAATTTGGCGGGCTTTGTTCTACGTATCTCTCCTTCTGCCTATCATAAAATCTCCCTGCGGATTCCTTTTTTTTGCCACAAAGACAACAACGCTCGGCTGTGTCCCTGCACAACACAGTTCGATACTACATTCGCACGATCCTATTAGCGGCAGACCCAGAGGAATATTCTCGTTTATTCTGCACTCTCTTCAATCTCTTCATTAAGAAAATCTTCTTCTTGTTGTACATCTATCGCGTTGGGTGCGCAGTGGAGCGTTCTCTTCCTCACCTCCCCTGGGGACTTCACATTATGGAGTCTCGTCAACTTTATATTTCATATTAAGGCACACGTTACCAGGAAGTAGTTATCCTATGACATTTAGACGCTCGCGATTTGTCCGCAGTGGCATTTAACAGATCGTGGAGTCTTCTGTCTTCGCGAAGTGTAGCTGTTAATTTAGTGAATCACTACTAAAACATTTTACTCTCTCGTTCTGTTTTTCTTCTTCCAAAGACCATTCCTGCTAAGTAAATCAAAGACAGGAGAAATATACAGTCTCGAACTTTGCTTTTTCTTACCCTGTCTTCAGCCGAATTTGACATGAATCCTCTCTAAATGCATTTGCGCAAATCAAATGACCCAACTTGACTAATATATCTACTTGTCTGTTTGTTTACCTAATGTGATGCCTCTCAAATAATTAATGGCTATCAGAGAATCCCAGAGGCTTTTATATATCACAGTAATTAAATTTCGAATCACTGATTAAAACTAGCCCACCAGATGTGACTTCCACTGTCTGTCCAAAAAAGATACCGAACTTTTGATAGAAAATAAAACACAGGCCAATTATAATTATTCAAATCATTTATTTCAATCAATATACCCTCCCTCAGCTTCGAAACAGCGTTTGGCAGCTCAATTAATTCGTTAAATGAGTTTTTTATATCCGTTTTTGGGATACTGTTGAGGGTTGTGGTTACTGCCGCTTGAACGTTTTCAGTGGTGTCGTATTGCTTTCCCTTCATCAGCAAATGAAGTCGGGGGAAGAGAAAGAAGTCACAGTGTTCAAGGAGTCAGGTGAATACCGCGAGTGATCCAACACACAAACTTGGTTTTTGCTCAAAAACTGTCTGGTCGTCGGTCAACTTATGGGAACAAATCGTGAATTCAATTTTCGAAGGCCCGAACTCTCGGTCGAAATGTTGTGCACAGTTGGTTTCGGAATCCCCAATTCATTTTCAATCAATCTCACGGACGATTTCGGGTTTTCTTTGATGAAATCACTAATGTTTTGGATGTTAACTTCGTTCAGTCCAGTTTTTGGACGGCCCGGCTATTCGTCGTCCTCAAGCGTCTCACGACCACTTTGAAATCGCTTAAACCACTTGTAAACTTGAGTACGGGATAAGCATTCATCACCGGATGCTTTTGGAAGCATTTGATGCGTTTCGGTAAAACCTTTACAAAGTTTAACACAAAAGTCAATCGCAGCTCTCTGTTTGAAGCTCATTTTCCGACCGTTCGTCAAAACCCACTGTCACTCTTGGCACTATAACTCGGCTTCTAATGAAACAAATGCATAAACAGTTGTCACAACACTAATGAAGGTTGCCACTTTCGACAACAAAATGATACAACAGGTGGCGCCACTAGTTTCTTCTATTTTCGAAAAGTTCGGTTTCTTTTTTGGACAGAGGGCGTATACCAAATGTAACTTGTCACTTAACAAAAGTATCCTATCAAAATGTTATTCATTCTCTCTCTCTCTCTCTCTCTCTCTCTCTCTCTCTCTCTCTCTCTCTCTCTCTCTCTCTCTCTCTCTCTCTCTTTATATTAAACATCTATCTGCAGGATAATAACAAGCAACATAGGAAAAAAAAAAAAAAAACTTGAATTGGCTGCTTCATTGTAAAACTCAGTGGAGAAAAACCTTTCCTTGTTATCTTAATATTTAGATACTCAACTTGGAGTCATTCTACTCTAAGATGAATGCAATCTCAACTCAGCAAAACTAAGAGAAGTAAAATGAATACTTTCCTAAGAACTATATTGATTGCCTTATCATAATTAGACTAAAACATTTTTCGGATTCGTAATTACTTGCAGTACAAAATGTTCTGAGAATCTGAGAATTCGTTTTAGTTTTCAATGCGCATTTCGTTGTAATACTTTCTGGAAACCTTTACAGTCTACAAAGAGTTAATATCGCACGAAATGAGTTAACTGTTTCCCGAGAATTAATAATCGGATGCTTTTAGTTATTTTGACGCTTCACTTACCAGTTCTACCCATCGACTTCATCATTATCACATCTTCATCTTATTCTTCTTTTCCCACCTGCTTTTTTTTTTCACTAATAAGCATAAATGCTTGTAGTAGTGCCTCCATTTTCAAAGACCATATTTCCTTTGGTCTTCTATTTCTCTTTCCACCTGGTATCCGGTTCTTTACTCTCTTTGCCCGTTTGTTATCTTTGATTCTTTCTATATGTTGTTTTTTTTTGTTTGTTTTCATTTTTGGATCAAATTAACGGATTAATTTCCATTTCCACTTTAAAGTGATTTTTAAACAAAACATCTTCAGATGTAACCCCGCAAAAAAGAAAAAAAAAGCTGGATTGAAAAAAAAAATGTTTTTTTTTTTTTTCTTGGAAAGAAAGTGAAGTCAACAACTCCAGAAAAGTGTTAAATTTTTTTTTAATCAAAATTAAGAGATTTATTTTTTTAGTGTTACTTCACCCAGCTTAACGTTGAACCAATGGTACATTACTACCATTAACTAAGCATTTTTCTCTATCATTATTTTTTAAATTGCTTTTCACATAATGGGAAACCCTACTACTTCTAGAGACCAAAAATGGAACTGTCCGAAGCCACTTTATGCCTCGGATAAGAGGAGGAGGTTGTGTGACACCACCTCCTCTCCTATCATGAAATTGATGATGATGAAATGGGTGATGAAATCCGTCTCCTATCTAAAGATAATCACAAACATCCATGCCAACGATAAATTCAAATCCTGCATACTATTGGCTGGAAAAGGGATACTCCAGCTCATGCAATGAGAATAGAGAGAGAGAGAGAAAAATAATTTTTATTCATTGGATAATTGTAACTTTTAATAATTGAAATACTTCCCCTGGAAAGCACTTATTAAGTATCAAATAGAGTAATATACTGGGAAATATTTGTGAACGTGCAGCGATAGGTTAGTACCAATACCTCTGATAACTGAAATAATATCATTTTAAAAGAGCTACTGTGTATTTATTGTTTGCAAAATACTTTCAAATCCATTATCTACACTTAACTCTCAATTGATAAGTAATTTTTCTTTAGTGTTTTTGCATAGTACAAAGTGTCTTTTATTTGTATTTCTAAGTTTGTATTCGAATTTTCGTTTTTTTTTTTTTTTTTTGTTTGTTTTGTTTTGTTTGCAGACGACTACTTTATCATCAGGCAAAGTCCATGAAGTTAAATGGCTAAGAAATATAGGTTTGATTCTTGTCAGTAGAGAAACATTACTTTAGCCAAATCAAGAGTCAGTTGATTTTTAGCGAAGGTAAGAGGTTTACCAGCTCAATTTTTTACCAGTATACCAAAAAAAAAAAAAAAAAAGAAAGGAAGAAAACAAATAACATAAAAATAACTGAAGAACTTAAATGAGTTCACTCAATAACACTAGTTAATATCAGAAGCAGGGGCGGCTCGTGCATAGGCACTGCGGAACTGCAGCACCCCCAAATTTTCTCGATATATAAATATATTTATTAATTCATTTATCTTTGCTTGTGATATTCTTAATTTTATCATCAACAATCCTATACAATTCTCTTATTTTGTATAAAAATAATAAAAATCCATCTGGTAGCACTTAGGAGGGCGAAGGACGCTAGCAGCACTGTGTTTATACCACAGTGTCATATTGCTACACCCGCAAGCATATGCACGTCATAGTGAGATGCGAGCTATTAGCGTAATGCGGCACTGTCTGTCGCGCAGTTCCACTGTTGTTTATATGCAGTTTGCGTCGGTAGATGAGTGTTCGTAGTGCTTATCGTGTTTATTCCGGCTCTTTAAATATTTGGACATTACAATTAAAGGATTTAATTGTAATGTCCAAAAATTGTAAATCCATTCTTTTAATAGAATTAAAGAAATGGATATTATTTTTAAGTAATTTTGAATTATTCCAAACTATATAATTTTATCGAATAAACAATGTTTTTTATGTTTTTTTTTTAATTTTTACCATAATTTTGATATTTTATCCAAACACGTATATACACAGTGTATACGAGTATCATCATTTTCATGCTATGGTCTGTTATATTTTCCCAGGTTTTCTGGTTACTATTATTTGTATAAAACTGACCATATTTCTTTGCAGAAATCCTAAATTTATTTGTAACCTCCATTTTAGTAAGAAACGTCTAGTGTGATACCGTACTTGACACTACTGCAGTATTCAAAATTAGAGTGACCCAAACAAATCTGATCCTTCTCATTTTTAATGCTGCTCGTAGCTGTTTTCAGTTAATATTTTTAAATCCATTGCCTGAATGGAGAGTACAGCGCGTGAGCTAAGGGTGTAGGGACCCTCTGTCAATCCACTATAGACACGTTATCGACTCGGCTATCAGGGTTGCATGGTTGGCATTTTCTCAGTGCGAGAAATTGGTTTAGTACATCGTATTTACTCCATAACTACTTAGTTGAATAAAAATAAATAAACAAATGAATAAATAATTGTTAAGAATTTTGCAGAAAGAATTATCAAAACGTTATAAGTGTAAACAAGATTTCAAGTTGCTGATTCTAGTAACGTTTATTTAAAAAGGGTAATTAAGTATAACAAAACTCTATGGGCATCTTTGACCACCTGTTGAATAGATATCCTAAGGAACATGACATCTTCTTGAGGTGCAGAGACTTGCTGACGATGGGTTCTGTAATCTAGTTGCCATTGGTCAGTTGTAATTACATAGAGGCAAAGTCTATCAGACCAGCATATTATTATTATTATTATTATTAATATTATTAAGAGAGACCTCCAGGGAGTCAGAGATTCATCGAGGAAGGCCACATACTAGACCCGCACCTGCTATCATACTTATTCTTGAATTCATTCACACTGCTTGCACTCCCAACATCCAATGGCAATCCATTCCAATCACGCACCACCCTCTGAGAGAAAAATCTAGCCTTCACACCCTTCTTGGCGGCCTTCATTCTCTGCTTCAAAGGATGCCCTCTCGTCCTTTCCCCACCCTCCATAAATTGAAAAATTCCATCTACTGAACTCCTGTATGACCCTTCAGAAGTTTGGAAGTCTCAATCATATCACCACCCTTTCTCCTGTTTGCTAGTGTCTGCAGTCTACAAATTCTCAATCTGTCTTCATAATCAGTATTCCACAATCTTGATATCAATTTTAACACTCTCCTTTGTACTCTCTCCAATATATCAGAATCACAACGGAAACCAGGAGACCAGACCTGCGCACAATAGTCCAAGTGAGGTCTTCTTATCAAGGTCTTGTAAAGAGGCAAAATAACATCCTTATCTTTACCTGTGAACGTTGGTTTCAGAGTTGCAATTATCTTTTGAGTTGTATTCGCAATCTTTGCGAAATGGCCTTAAACTTCAACTTCCTATCTATTAACACTCCAAGATCCCTAGCCTCATCAGTTTCTTCTAGCCTTATCCCATCAATATAATACGACATTAGATATCTAATCACGCCGAAGTGAATTACTTTTCATTTACTGACATTGAACTGACACCCATTTTCCCATGTCCACAATTCCAGCCTATGTATTATATAGTTATAATACATAATAAAATAATATTATGTATTTTAAATGTGTTTATTCTCTTTGCTGGTTGTTTGGAGCGAATGGAATGGAAAAGCAAGATGTATCTTCTTAAGAAAAGTTCAAATCACAGCTTTCATTAGGAAAAGTGGTGCTGACTCAGGTTTTGGGATTACGCCAAGACCCATCTTCGAACTTCATTGGGAAAAAAGCATAATAGTAAGTGTGTTATGGTGTGAGATGGTAAGTTTTGAGAAGAAAGCACAAATTTGCCTTCTTCCTTGCTGATGACTAAATGTATTGAAGCAATGAGGAGGAATTATGCTGAGACTTGATGTACCCGTACTTTCTTTTCTCTATTGGGATCATGTCTAACACGATTTAACGAACTAAATGCGTATACATGTTGACTTAGTCTCTTCCACTCCATAGCCATTGGAGCTTCGATTAAAAGTTGTACAAAGTTGCACTCCAAACTTCCATTATGTAAAGATTCCTTGAGTTCTAGAAGTATAACGATGCTGGAAAAGATGGAAAAGAAACATCCCATCGAGATATCTACTTCTCCTTTTCATGATGGCCTGTACATATAATCACTTGTCACACAACACAGGAGTGAAATCAATGTTGGGACACAAGGTGAGCCTGACGTTAGAGACGCTCGTGTGTACGTCATACGACTGCATTCTTACGATGAAGTTTACGCCTCCGTGCGTTTAATTACCTTCGACAGCAAACCACCTGCTAACGATGTCGGCTCTTTCTTACCTTACAGAATGTAGGCGGTAGCTGATTATCATTTTTTTTTCTATTTCCTGGTGCTTAATTTTGTTGACTAGATGCTGAGTAAAAGAATGAGGATGCGTTGGATGGAAACTTTTATTCTTCAAGTATGTTGCTTTCACAATGAAATCATTCCTGCAGGAATAAACTGCTTCAGCGTCTGTTGAGAATTAAACAAATGTCGGAATTCTCTCTCTCTCTCTCTCTCTCTCACTGACGCATCTAAGATTGTGAGCATCATTGTTATATAATTTTTTTGTGTTCTAGAGGAGTTTCTTTCTTTTTTGGAAATATAATTAGTTTAAATGTTGGTGATTAAATAAAATAAGAAAAAGAGAAACATTTTTAACCTAATTCATATTTATGAATTTAGGGACACAAAACACACGTGTTGAAACATTATTTTACCGATTAATAATAAAATAATAACTTGACGTTTCGACCCTGTATTAGGTCATCATCAGAAGGATATACGTGTATAGGAAACCAAGCTACATGCTCTTGTGCTCTATAAAGTTAAATTAAATCTGCGCTATTAATTAATATTTTTTTCTTAGCCTGACCTCTAGTGATAAAAAAATTAAAAAACTACTAATAGATAAATAAATAAATAAATAATAAAAAATTAAAATTAAAATTAAAAAATTATTAATAAACAAAATAAATAAAAACTACAATAAACTGTGCTAATGTCTTCCTGTACTAAGATTCTTCTGGAATTGTACAGAAGTATTGTACAATTACATTGTACAATATTACAATTATATTGTACAATAGACGTATTGAAGAAGAAGGGTTTATTGTAGTTTTTTATTTATTTTATTTATTAATAATTTATTTTTATTTTTATTTTTATTTTTTATTATTTTTTATTTATTTCTTTGTCTATTAGTATTTTTTTATCACTAGAGGTCAGGCTAAGAAAAAGATTAATTAACAGCGTAGATTTAATTTACCTTTATAGAGTGTAAGAGCCTTTATAGCTTGGTTTCCTATACACATCTATCCTGATGATGAAAGTTAAATTAAATCTATGCTGTTAATTAATCTTTTTCTTAGCCTGACCTCTAGTGATAAAAAAAAATTAAATACTAATAGATGAGTAAATGAATAAATAAAAATTAAAAATTAAAATTAAACTAAGAAAAAATATTAATAAATAAAAAAACTACAATAAACTCTGCTAAAGTCCTCCTGTACTAAGATTCTTCTGGAATTGTACAGAAGTATTGTACAATTACATTGTACAATAGAAGTATTGAAGAAGAAGAGTTTATTGAAGTTTTTTATTTATTTTATTTATTAATATATTTTATTTATTTATTTATTTTTCTATTAGTACTATTTTTTATCAGTAGTGGTCAGGCTAAGAAAAAGATTAATTAACAGCATAGATTTAATTTATCTTTATAGAGTGCAAGATCATGTAGCTTGGTTTCCTATACACATGTGTCCTTCTGATGATGACCTCAGTACAGGGGTCGAAACGTCAAGTGTTATTTTATTAATAATTATTAAAATAATCATTTCAATACGTGTGTTTTGTGTCCCTAAATGCGTAAATATGAATGATGATCACCGTGTAACCTTAAAAGAAAGATTTTTAACCTAAGAAGAACCAGAAAAAAACATTCTTGCAATGAAAAAAAGGAGACCCATTTTGTCATCCTTCCGACACTACCAAAAACAAGGATTTTTTTTTTTAACCAGAATGATTAATTGAAGTCATAATAGTGTAGCTGTACAATTTAAGATCATATTGCAGTTTATTTACTGTGTTTACTTATAAGAATCATCTTTCTATATTAGTATTTGGGCATTACCAAGAAACTCTTTCATAATGTTCTCATAATCTTTCACTTTATCCCTTTCTCCTTTTCCGGGAAACGGTTGTTACTGCCCTCAAATGCTTTGTTCCCACCGTTCAAGATAATACTCCGTGGCACATGTTGATAGATCGTTAGGAGATATATGCATTATCCCATCAAGTACAGTCAAGTAATGGGATCAGTAATTGCAATATGGAGAGTCCAACATTTTAGACGTCAATGTTAGTCTACTGATTAAGAAGTTAACGACAGAAGCTGAGTTTGCTAGGATTAAAAGGCTTCTAAAGAACAACCATTCAGCTAACAGACAGACTAAAGTGTCATTTAGGATTAGCCGCTGCCTCTCATTATACTTTACCTAAAATGGTATTCGAGATGGGATTGTATGATAGGATCAAGGGAAACAACCTCCATTCTGGAGAAATTTAATCAAACTTTGTCGTAGTTTCTAACAGAACGAATGAAGTAGAAAGTTTCTGATATATGCTGCTGTTAACACATTACCACGCTTCAGACATAAAGTTAGAAGCTTTGAACACAGAACCAGACGTTCAGTAGGGATACGCGTTATAATATAAACGAACATTGTGCTGCAGAATATTACCATTTCTAAACATTAAAATACTAAACCGTCCTAGAATTATAGTGTTTAGAAATGGTAATATTCATACATATTCCCAAGACACAGTGAAGTAGTCATTACCGTTCAAGACGAGACATAACACATGATTAATTCTTTAATGTCGCAGCGCAATGTCTCAATATTATCACTATCCTACAAAAGTCTTAGGATAGATACGTACAGATATAGACAAATCATGGCTTTATTTACAGAATTAATAATGTGTTGTGTTTCTCGTCTTTAACCGCTGCAATATTTAAATGTTTTTCTATTTATATTGCATGTATATAACCATTTTGTTTTATTGTGTCATGGAAGTTTGTTGTGTTGGACGTGCATGGACCGATACCATAAATTACCGCAATGCCATCATCATAACACTAATTATGGGTATTAGACCATATTGGTCTGTTCTGGTCTCAATATCCATCCAATATCCTTTTTTGAGGTTTACCCTGCCTTCTCCTCCCAATTGGCTTATATATTTAAGTATTTGTTTAGAATGTCGGGTGTTGGCCATTCGGTTTACATGTTCAATTCAGTTTTGTTTATAATTATTTAGTTTTTCTTCTATTGATTTTGTTTTTAGTTCTTTTAAAATATCTTCATTCCTTTTGTTTTTTGTCTAATAATGTGTATTTTGCAGTTTTTCTCATAAATCTTATTTCGCTTGTTTTTATTCTTTGTTTATTGCCCAAATTTCACTGCTACATAATAATGTGGGCACTGCTAAAGTATTGTATATTTTCAAGCGTGTTTCTTTTTGTACTATATTTGGGTTGAGTGCTATTTTGTACTATTTAGTTTTTAGTTTTGTACTATTTATCAGACCTATAATCTGTAAAACTGTTGAAGTTTTTAATTTTATGTCTTTTTCTCCTTCATATGATATTTCACATCCAAGATAAGTGAAAGTATTTATCTGTTCTATTATTTTATTATTAATAACTATTTTGCTTCTAACTGGAGTTTGTCCACAAAATGCCATTGTTTTAGTTTTATCTATGGAAATTTTCATTCCAAACTGTTTAAATTATATATTGCTCTTTGTAAATTGTCTTCCTTATCTGATCTGATGAATTACCTGATCATCTGCAAATAAAAGCGTATTTATTTTGTTATTCCTGGAAATTTCTATACCTGGATTGTTTAAGGTGTTCCAGTGTATTAATATTTCATTAATGTAAATATTGAAAAGTGTTGTAGACAGAGGGCATCCCTGTCTTAGTCTTTGGCGTATAGATTGTTTTTCAAACAACTTTACTTTTATTTTTATTTCATTATCTTTATGCAATGTCGAACTCCGATATTTGTACGGAATGTTCTTCAACCAGGGACTTGATCCGTAGCTTTAGGTTCCAAGTCGCTGTTGGAAAAACAACTGCATCCAAAATCCTCAACTTTGTTCCCATGGAATGGATCCATCCTTCTAGATTTTAGACAAGTCTCTGACTGTTGTTTTAGACATTCCTAACCTTTTTCTGACATCTTTTGAACAGCAATTCTTCACATTAAGGTAAACTTGTTTCTCAAGAGCTTTCCTGTTTGTATTTTCTTTGAGAACCATAATATTTGTCTTGCTAGGATTTAGTTGGAGTCCACTGTTGTTACAAATGAATAACGGAATGCATTCGGGTTTATTGAACCCATGAGGGAAGGCTAAGATATTTAATTTTAAGAGATGAAAACATGTTTAACTAGCACTCTCTCTCTCTCTCTCTCTCTCTTCATGCAAATTATGCGAGCTTATCTCTTCACTCACGGGACTGGAAATATCCTCCAACATCGAAACAATTTCATGGAATTCATTGAAATTCCATAAATTATTGATGAATCAGACTTAGCCGTTTGTCAAATTTGCAATGTGTATCCATGCATTTTTAATTTGGATTTTACATCAAAGTAATTTCGAAGATTCATCGCTTTGAAGTTGTAGAATCTATTTTCATAAAAGATACTAATTATCATCACTACTCATTTGTTAAGGGACTTGAGTTTTCTTGGTTTCCGTCTAATATAACTTATTGGAGGTTCATTTCTATCTCTTAGATGTACACAGTTATGGAGTCTTGAAATTTATGTTATTTATTTATTTACTTTTTTTATTTTACTATTTTTTGCAAATTGTAAACTTTGGAAACGTCTGTCACGTTTATTCAAAATTTAAAATAATGTTGGCATGGAGCACCTTTAAGTTAATATTTAAATCAATTTTTCAGCCTGGATGACTGCCGCTTATTGGATAATATGTCCATCCTCCACCCAATACCCTCCCCCCCCCTCTCCGATTCACATAAACTCAAACTTTAACTTAACTAATAACTTGAACTGTTATTTATTCCGAAACGTTGTTCTGGACAGAACAACGTCCCTGAAGAGCGACCACTGTCATCGACCAGCGCATGCTGCGTTCCATATTATCCCAGGGGAGCATACGGAATGCTATGTATTATGTAATCATAATACAAGCTTTGTGACACTGGATTGTCGTACTGGAAAAGCCCATCAGGCCATATTATCATCGTGTAGGGCAGGGTTTCCCAAATTGTGTTCCGCGGAACACTGGTGTTCCACGGAAAGTGAGTGTTCCATGATGCCAGTAACCAAGTCGTGTATTTTTAAACATGGAAGTAATTTGGGAAAGGGAATACCGCTGTTTATGACCGGTGATAAAACTTGCCTGCAAGCCGATTACAACAATGGGCGGCGTATCCTCTGTTCTCAAAACTGAAAAAAATAACATCTGTGCAAATATTAGTGACCAATCAGCAAGGAAGTATAAAGAAAATTTTTTCCACTAAAATTGAAGATCAAGGTAGTCTGTATCCGGTTCTCAAATCTAGTAATACTGAACACTTTCTTCGCAAGTTCGTATTGTAGGGAGAAAGCAGTGGCGAATTCTCCATGCTTGCTGACAGGCTCATTAATTGAGAAAGAAGTAATATTTATTTGTTAATAAATGCATGCATTTATTAACAAATTTATTAGCATTCCATTTAGGCTTATTTTTGTAGACAGAAGACGTTTTAACCTCGCGCGGCAATAATTGAGCTTTGCGTTGTGTATCGAAGGCCGATGCTTGCTCGTCTAGTGAAAGCTACCTTGGCTTGCTCGGTCGTAGGAGCTTCCCAGGTCCTCGCTGCAGCACTGTGATTCTATGCGCGCGCATAGCCATTTCCGCTCCCTCCACGTCATCTCTCCCTGTTGCTTAAACCACAGGCCATACGCAGTGAACGTAGCTGTAGCCAGTGAACTTCAGCCAGCCTTTATAAGTGTGCGTGTTGCTTGGGAAAATTAAGTTACAACCAACTTTTTATGACGATGTTATTGACCATTCATAAAGAAGAACCGTAGGGTAGAATTTGTATTCAAGTAGCTAAATTGAAATAGAATATCGTTTGTAAAATAAATAAATGTTGTATTTGTATGAGTAAATGTACATAAATTTCTAAATACAGGTAACCCTCGTATTGCGCGGTACTTATACAACGTGGTTTCGATATAACGCGGTCTAAAATTGTAGTAACCCTTGTTGAACGCGTTACTTATACAACACGGTTCCAATAAAAACACGGTCTATAAATTGTAGTAACCCTTTATCTTTTCATAAGTTTTTCACCGCGCGACTTAAAAATCAAATTTTATCTTCGTTAAATTTGTGTCTGCCTGTATCCCGCATGTAATTATAAGTAGCGAATTTATATTAGGGGAAATACCCTTTAGCACGCATGCACCTCAATTGTTTACCGTATAAAATGTTTATTATTGAAAATTGTCCTCGTTTCTGCCAGGAAATGCATAAGTGTGTTCATAAGTGTTCATAAAGGCCATAAGTGTGTTCATCTCAAGCTGAGCACTTTATTTTCTGGTGAGTTACATACAATATGTAATGCTTGCTTTTTTGTGTAAAAAAATATTTTTATAGTAATGGCCAGAAACTGCAACGAAAGGGAAAAACCAAAGATAGAATTACTCTACTGTTTTGTAGTAATGCATGAGGTGATTATATGACAAAATCAATGTTTATTAACCGATCCTCAAATCCTGCTATGAAAGATTAAAATATGGACTTTATTTTATTTTGCCTAAAACATTTATGCATTATATGCAATGAAGTTTAAATACAATTTGTAATTTTTATACTTTTATACTATGTATTTGGGTCGTAGTTTGTTTTCTTAACTTACATGAATTACCTGAATTAAATAAAAATATATTTTAGTTGGATATGTCACGGTTGTTTATATAATTTCAAAAAAAAAAAAAAACTAATTATATGAAGAGCCAAAGGCTTCAATTCGGCGACATAACTTATTTAAGTTAAAGGGATATTACATCCCATATTGTTTCTTAGCCGAATAAGAAACTCAAAGAGTTTCATGGCGAATATAGAAACTATATAAAGTTCGGCGATTCCAAGCGTCAGCAAATACCTGGATACTGCAGCAACTGACCCTTAAGGTAGTGCAAGCTGAGGCAACTCGTGTCAAAGGTGGAGCAAGTTCCGATCACTATTCTTGATATTTACCCATAATGTGAACTTAGCTCCTAGGAGCTGCATTATTGTTAGTAATTTAATAGGACACCTCTTGGCAATTCTCATAGAAGGGATGTAAGTTCTGTTCGCTACAAACTTGGTATTAACTAGGTCTACCTACTCACTGATGAGACCTCAATAAAGGTTGAAACCGGTCTGGGTAGTGACCTTCTCTCATAATGTTAAACAGTAACACAGCTCCTAGGAGCTAAGTTCACATTATGGGCAAATATCAAGAATAGTGATCGGAACTTGCTCCACCTTTGACATGAGTTGCCTCAGCTTGCACTACCTTAAGGGTCAGTTGCTGCATTATCCAGGTATTTGCTTACGCTTGGAATCGCCGAACTTTATATAGTTTCTACTATGCTCGGCATGAAACTCTTTGAGTTTCTTATTCGGCTAAGAAACGATATGGGATGTAATATCCCTTTGACTTAAAAAAAAAAAACGATTTCGGAACATAACTCTACTTTTTCTATGTGATCTGAGGCTCGCATAACGCGATTTATATAACGCGGCATTTCTGCGGAACCTAACATCCGCGTTATACGAGGGTTACCTGCACATAGTTTTAAATGGTCAGTAATTCACTATTCCGCTAATCAGACTTCAATCATACCTGTCATTCGCTGAATGATAACAAGAGCAAGCGTGAATTTCAAGACCAGCATTCGCCTCTGGGTGAAAGTGCTTGTTTCGAAACCGTAGTGCCGTGAATTTTTAAAAAGTAATAGGGCTACAGATTTAAATTTTAATATGAATAAGAGACAAGGGACTTTGTTTAATTTTGGTGTTAAGAAATGTCTTATTGAAGGTGTTTGTGACGGAACAGATATGATTCGTCAGCCTACAAAGCGATCTCCAGGAGGAGATCGGTACAAAAGGAGGGGAAAACTACCAGCACACAGGAGAAAAAGTCTGCATTCACTCGTAAGTACTTATAATAATATTATAAATTTTTGGTTCTTGACATGAAAACAGAAAGATTACCAAAACAAGCCTTAAAGTACAAGCCATTAGGAAAAAGAAAACCAGGATGTCCTCTTAAACGATTCAACGATGACTTCTAAGGCCGGAACAGGCCATGCTAGGCCTAAAATCCTTGATACGCATGATGATGATGATGATTTTTGGTGATCAGAATGGGATATATCAATGAAACTCAGCACAAATTAATTTAATGGTGTTGGCCTGAGGAAACTACAGTGATTGATAACTGATTTAAATGTAATTTTATATTTGTCAACATGTCACACCGTATATATATATATATATAGGTGTACTAATACTCTTTATGATTATGCCATAATTAATTATTAATACATTACAAAATAACCAAGTTGTTCCGTGAAAATTTCAGATTTGTGAAGTGTTCCGTCGTAGGAAAAAATGTATACGATATAAAATCCATATCCAGGATGGAGAGACCATAAATAAATTATGTAAATTTATTTTTCCTTTATATTTAAATGTATGCATCACCCATAGATTTTATGAGATAAAATCCTTACATAGAGATCAATTTATGAAAAAAAATTAAAATAATAATAATTGAAAAAATAAACATTTATTATATTTTTATGTGGATGTTTCTAATTTGTAAACACCCTTCATGATTTTCACGGATAAGAATCTCCCTACGGAACATGGATATTATTGGATCGCTTTTCCAGGTTCAACTTTTCACTGTGCTTATCACTTATTGTGCCTAAGTTTGTCTGGAAGCAGCAGAGGTGTGCATCGAGGAAATGCACTTTTCACAACGTACACTATATCATCGATGGAAACAGGTGATCAATAATTAGTGATTGCCTGTCCTAGATATCAACAAAGTTATTTGCAAAGCTACCAAAATCCACCAACTACATGCATTGCTTATGTACACATAATTCGTTCACTTCTATCACACGAATGGGAGACTATTTTATCTTCATTCTCTCCTGCTCTATTAAACTTCATCTTCCACTGTTAATTAGATTCCTTGAATTCATTATGAATCTTCGGTAACATAATTCATTTCTGTGCCCATTCATCTCACACGTGTTCTCCATTGTTCAAGCCTTAATGTAACCCATTTATGCAGTAAAGACACCGGCAGAGAAACTCCCAGCGTCACTTCAAGACCATTATTGATGGACTGAAACATGATGTATTATAGATGACCTGCAGATCCAGGTATCGATAAAGAAAGACAAAAAGAAGAAATCTTTGGTACCTCCGTCAACAATGCATAAATGAATATACAAAGTTCTTTATATACTTAACTATTTTTCTCTTATCTAATTCGTTCCAAAAAGAGCGAGTAGATAAATATTGGTCCATCCCTAATTAAGTTCTTCCTTTACACATTGAGGAGAAATTCTGGATAATTTTAATTTAAGTCGACTTAGTTGACTTAAACTAATATTTGCTTATTGGAAGCAAGCACAATGGCCACATCATTACAGATACACTCAGTTAATGAAGATGCATTTAACTTGAAAACATAATTTAATTCTGCTTAAAAGAATAATTAGCGTTTGGAAAATAAAATAACAAATATAAATGCATGTGATAATGGTGAGGTGAGCCTGTTGATAACGCTGTGACGTCACACGAATACGTTGCATGTTTCACTCAAGAAATTTATTTAATATGATCAAAGTATCTTCTTATCACTGCCATCCGGCCTTTGATCTACTTGGCTATAAGACACGACTGTCCTCCATAATGTCCCAACAATCTTGCAATCCTATAAGCCAAATTCTTGCATTATTCAATGCATTGAAATCGCAGAGAATTAGAAAAGTTAAAAGAATTAATGCATATATTGTTTGAGATATCTTATATCTCAAGTGTCTGCGCTGCTAGCCCATTGGCTGTGCGCTTCGCAACCATATGCCTAGGGAAGGAGTGTCCTGGTTCGATTCCCGTCACTGACGGAGGATCTTTCTCAGACATAGCCACGTTAGATGGTCTTGGGCGTCGACTGCAGAGTTTTTCTCCCTAGTTAATCTGGAGGTTTTCATCCAGCAAACCGTCCTATATATACATATTTGTTTGTTAAGCTTGGTCAGTATATATATATACATATATATATACTGACTGAGCTAAGGAGGCTCTAATAATAATACACATTCTTTTTATTCTTCTTTTCCTATTTTTGCTCAACTAAGCACCCTCTATTCCTTAATCATCAAACCACAGCAACACCTAACACACAGCCTCTTCTTATTCTACTTACACAAAGGTCTGCACACACACACACACACACACACACACACACACACACACACACACACACACACACTATAAACACTGCTCAAAACAATTAAGGGATATTTTAGTTTCTGTTGGATAATTATAAATTTCTGCAAATAATTATAACTATTGGATACTTCATAGATGAATAAATATTTCTTACTTATGGATAGCGTGTAATTGATGAGATATTAAATAATCGATATTTATTGCATAATTAACAAATCATACATTTTAGCATGAAATACGTTTAACAAGAATAATAACAAGAATAGCCAAAAACACTTTTGTTAATTATTAATAGGATGTATGGTCTCCATTAATAGCCAAAACAGCGGTACATCTTGATTACACGGATCGGATAAGGTGATCAAACACTTCTTGTGGGATGTTTCCCCACTCTTCTGTGAGAGAAAGTTCGAGCCCTTGAAGCGATCGTGGTGGCACCAGTCGAGCAGAAACGCGCCTACCTAAAGCATCCCAGGCAAGTTCGATTGGATTACAGTCCGGTGAACAGGCAGGCCAGTCCAGAACTTAGTTCAATACCTTCTTCCTCAAACCACTCTTGTACCAAATTTGCACGGTGTGGACGAGCATTGTCATCCATAAAAATGAATTCTTGACCAATTGCAGCAGCACATGGACGAACTATAGGCTCCAAAATCTCATCGCGATACCCTTGGGATGTTAAGGAACCGTTTCTGATAAAACAGAGATCAGTATGGCCACCTATACTTATTCCAGCCCATACCATCAAACTCTCACCTTGATGTTGGGGTCTTTCACGAATAAACTGTGGATTATTTCTTGTTCCACTTTCACACTATATCAAGATATGTCTGTTATCTGGTTGCAGACTGAACCTTGACTCCTCACTAAAAGGTACAAGAGCCCAATCCTCATTTGTCCAATTGCGTTGTTCCTGTGGCCAAATTTTTCGGGCTTTTTTTTGTTATTTGCAGTAACTGGAATGCAAAGCATTGGTCTTCGAGCATATAAACCTACGGCATGAACACGATTTCGAACATTTCCCATCTCAAGAATTAATTCCAAAGTCACGAAATTACGCTTTGAGATACACGACACGCTTGAAGGACAACTTGCTTCGTTTGTCCAGCTTCTAATCGATCAATGGCTCTCCAAGTCATGGATTCCGGAATATCATGTTGCTCTGCCATTTTTAACAAAATAATGGGTGGTGGTAGGTGACACAAGTTTACAATCGAAGTGATAATTATGCACTGTGGAAGTGAGCGCAACAAGCTACGCTTTTATATCCCCCACATGCTAATATCGCTAAGACACGTTTCGACAAGTCTTAACATGATTTTGTACGCAGTTTCGTGTTCGATACTGTTGCATATTAAGAATATTTTGAAATAAATGTATTGCATTTGTAAATTATTTTCATAACTTTATAATTTACAAGAAAACCAAATATATCCGCTAATTGTTTCGAGCAGTAGAGATCAAAAAGACTTTGTCAGCCTTTTAATACTGATATCTCTTACAATCTTGCAAAAAATTTCTTTCACCCATTTCTCTCATTTTCTGTCGACTTTCTTTTCCTGAGTCCCTTCCCAAGGAATGTATCGTGTTTTCCAGTGTTTCAGCTTCTTTAGCGAGCATCATGAACTAACTATTCTAAAGTAATACACCTTCATAAGTTTCTATCATCTTTTAATAAAAGTTTAATCTATAGATTTACTACACTGTGATAATTTCATGAGCTGCAAAATTTAATCGATGGGCTGAATAGCCGAATTTAAAGGCATTAACGAGAAGATTTGCAAGTACATATAAAGGTTCACATATATATATATATATATGTATATATATATGGGAACCTTTTCCATATATATGAACATATATGTGTGTGTTAAAGATACTAAGCTATTTTAAATATAAACCTGTTTTTTTTTTTTTACTCCATGTCCCAAGTAAGCAAACAGACGAGTCAGTCAAGTTTGCATCTGCAAGTGTTGCAACTCTGGGTGACCCCACACGCAGTGCAAGTCAAGGCAACTCGTGGTAAAAGGTGGATAAGCTCTGATCACTCTTCTTAATATTTACCCTTAATGCAAAGCACATCTCCTGGAGGAGATGTATGATGCTATGTATTAAAGGCAAGGGGCCACTACCCAGACCGATTTCGACTTTTATTGAGGTCTCATCAGTGGGAGCCAGACTTAGAAATACTAAGGTTTAAGTGATACAGAGCTTATAAATATTTTACCAAAACAAGTTACCATAAGGTGATTTGACCTTATTAAATAAAAATCTCAGGCAGAGAGATAGATGTAGAACGTTTTTTACCTTGGGTATAATATGATAAAGATACCAAGTTATTTTAAATGTAAACCTGTTTTTTTACTCCATTTCCCAAGTAAGCAAACAGACAAGTCAGTCAAGTTTGCGTCTGCAAGTGTTGCAAGTCTACCAGGTTTATATTTAAAATAGCTTGGTATCTTTGACATATATTATACCCAAGGTAAAAAAACCTTCCACATATATAGATATAGATATATAAAGAATATAAACGAGCAAATAAGCCTTCGAATATACGTACTAGTAGCTGCAAGATGTTCATACTAACTTAACGTTTAATTTTTAGCGTGTTTAAAAGATTATTTAGAGAATAGTGGTGAATTAGACATAGGCTGACCATATTTCCTTGAGACGAGAACGGGACATTGGGATGGCAAAAACAGGACTGGGGTATATAATATTCTGTACGCATGAAAAAGGATGACGATAAAAAATGTTTTATTGAATAAATATATTGAGTTTACCATTATCTTCAGTGAGAGAACCTGTACAAAAATTTAGGTTGACGTAGAGGGGGACTGGATTTCACCACGATCGTGCCATGAATATTTCTCCAATGAAGTGATCTTATGTAGCAAATTTCGTTCTTTCAACACCTTATCATAAAACTTCTTACAATCCATGACACAATTTTGTCTTACAACTGACATAGCCCCCATTGGCTCAACACTTAATCTAGATTTCTCCTGTGACCACATACTGATGTTCATAACAGAAAATATTCTCTCAACAGGTGCTGTACTTCTTTGAAGAAAGAATAAACTCTACAATATTAAAAGTCTTGAAAGTCTAGGCGTTTTTCGCTCATTTCAGAAAAAATCTGTACCCATTTATCAGATGCTGGAATGATTTCTTTATTCCATGTATCCAACTGCCTCACCATTATAGATATTATGAGGGTCCACTGATCGAATACATGAGTTTCTTCTGTTTCTGTGCGTGTGATGAGTTCCTCGTTTAGGCAGTCCTGTACTTTTTTTCATTCAGGTGTCTTCCTTAGTAGCACCCACTTGATCTTCTCAGTGTTTCCTAAACTGCACTTCCACGTGTTGACATATTCTAAGCTGGTTTCATAGAAATTCTCAACTACCTCAAAAAACTTATCCTCGTTAATTTCTCCTGAATCCAGTAACATTTTCAGTTAGTTTTTGAGCTGATGTTTTTAACTGAAGCCAGAGCCTTTATAGCATCCTTATGTTTCTGGCTACGTAGATGTTGGTTGATGTCGCTTCTGCCTCCATGAGCAAACGGAAAAATGGACATTACAATGTTGGCATACCACTTTTGTTCCATCACTACACAGCTTGTACAGTTTAATAAATTTGAATTCTTTCTGGAGATCGTCATTAAAAATGCAGTTTCGCCTCTTTGACATTTCAAGGATTGACTTAAAACTTTAAAAAAAATGTGAAATTTAAACCACCAGTATTGAATAACAAAGCCACTGGCAAAACAAAAACTAATGCTACAACAGAACAGACGCCGCGTCTGAAATGCGCAAGTATTGCCAACATGTATTTATTTATTTATTTTTATTTTCTCTGAATAAATCACTGCACATATCGATATTTAGGATCGAACAATACGACTCCATGATTATACAAATTACCGGTATCCATGATATCGATATACGATTAGAGATTATGAATAGTAATTTATGACTGATTAATATTAAAGTATGTTGCCGGCCTGGTTGGCCGAGGTGTTAGGTGTCCGCTCTCCAGCCAAGAAATTGCAGGTTCGAATCCCGCCGTGGGCATGGATGTTTGTGATTGTCCTAAAAACGTTGTGTGGAAAGGAAACCTGCCATTATTATTATTATTATTATTGCGTGACACCTCCAGGGAGTCCAAAGACTCATCGAGGGAGGGCACCTACTCTACATCCACCAACTACAACTCACCCCATCTACCGCCCCTTCCCACCACTACTATTTTCACAGACATTCACAAACGTCCATGCCCACGAAGGGATTTATTTATATTCCAGCAGGAGACATCATTGCCAAAACCATGTGAGGTACGGAAGTGACCATACGGCTTCTACGGAAGTCAAATGTGTAAAAAAAAATAATAAAATAAAATAAAGTATATTTATAGTTTTTATTAAAACGGGACGAATTTGATATTTTTATTAAAACGACGGGACGGCCGGAAAATATGAAAAAAAAAAAAAACGGTACTGTCCCGTTCAAAACGGTTGGTATGGTTAGACTAATTAAACCTAAAATTGTAAACCTTACTGAAAAGTAAAACGTGTATTTTTTCAAAAAATAACATTTTTCAGATACTTAACAGTATTCTTTAATCACTTGATTAAGGTAATCTCTGAATTGGTAAAGCAAAGGTTGAGTATTTCTAATGTAATAAAATATTCCTTTTAGAACCCGGCAGGTGAAACTGAAAGCAAAAATCATTGATTTTTTGACTCCCTCTCTGTTTCTGGGTAAAAGCTATCTGCTGATAGCTGAATACCTAACAAAGATGAGCTTAGAATTGAAGTTGAATATTAGGGTTTCCTGGCACACCAGCATTCTTTAATTTCATTTTCTTCTCAAGGAATTTATAAATATTTGATTAAGTTGGAAGGCGGGAGTTAATGCTGTTTAGAAAACTACTCCAATATTTGATAAAACAAGGTTTATGAACTTATCCCGGAATTATATTTATTCAACAATGTTATTAGTGGTTAAATTAGAATAGAAATGCTTCAGGCATTTAATATTTCATTTTTTATCTAGGTACTTGTTTATTCTTTAACAAAGCTAATTTAGGGGAAAAGACTTTAAGGTATAAATATTGCCCAGGTGATCAGAAAGCTCAAATATATTTTTGACAGAAGATCAGAAAATTAAATCCTTCATTAGGGATATTAATAAAGTTTTCTACTGCATGGTTCCATCCAAATTTTGTCTTCTACAAGAATAAGAATTCTTCTGATGGGGTTTGAATCCATCCATTGAATTGCATGAAATATAACGCGAGAGGTGAACTCCATACCAAAAGATGGCTCTTCAACTTACTTTTGGAGAATCAAAGGTAGCTGGGTCCAGAGTATACATAGCAAGGAAATGACATGGAATTTGGTAAGGGCCATTAGTAGGTAGGATCGCCCTGTTTCTGAGAATTTATGGATCAAACCTTGTGCACTTATAAAATGTGAATGAATTCAATGATCGCCATCTTTAATCTACCTCAGATCATCACTACATTATATTTTCAGCTTTTTAATAAACGAAATCATTGCTTTTAAGTAGTATTAGCAAGCTGATAGACATAGTAACTAAACGTTATCGAATATTGCCTTTAGAACAATAAAAAAATGTATAATTTTACAAACGAGTCTTTCACGTACGTATTTTTTCTCTTTTTACGTCAAGTTAGAGACTGTTTTTGCTTGTGAAAATGTATCTGAGTTATTACAAGAAACAAACAGTAATTTGAAGATGGAAGGACTTCATTAACGATCAGGGATAGGATTAAAGTGATAACTGGAGTGCGATATTACTCGCAGGTAAAGTGCACAATAAATCAATCAGAAATCCCGTCTGAGCTAACTTGAACTAATAACCTTTATGGTTCTTAATGGTTCACCCTTCTGTCAAGATACTAACACCCTTTTCTCAGAGAAATTAACTGACGAACATCCTTACTCAACATAATAGACTACATTACGATACCTTGAGTTGATATTTGGGTTTCATCTAAGCTTGTGGTGAAATATATTTGAATCAAGAAGGAAAAGCTTAACCGCAAATGAAATACAAAGAAATTTCAGAGGCGCATTTATCCATGACCTTTTCATGAACTTGAAATTCTTTAGAAATCTTCTCATATTTGGGAAATCTGTGTATATAAGTTGTGAATCAACGAAACCAACTCATAACATTAATGGCATACGTTTGCTGTTAGTGGATCGACTGTTCGTAAAAAACGTCAGCAAATGCTACTTTTCAAAGACTTAAATAAACTTTCGAAGTAGATACGAGCAATTAATGCTACAGTACACTACGCAGTATGCATACTTTATTATTTTATTTGATGATTAAAATAAGAAAATAGAATTCGGAGAATAACGGCTGTTGAAGATAACACCTTATACTAATTAGTTATATTCGGAAGCAGTACTATTTCCGAAAAAAAAAAACGTTTCATTACAGAAAGCAATACGCATTTACTTTATATAAATGTGTTATTTCTTCCAGAGGCAAAATACAAATCGCAAACTGATAGCCAATAATAAACATTATTATATTTTCTGTATTTGCTGGAGATTTTACTCTGTGTCAATAACAAAAAAAAGGACCTGGAGGATGAACATAAAAATGCTATTCAGATTTATGCAGGCTGCATTGTTCTAGGAAGAATGCCGATGGATTATGTAACGCTGACATGGCTTACTAATGAACAGACTTTGCTTTCAGTATTCCATTGGTACATGACAAAAGTGTCAAACGATCATCGAAAATTTAAAACCTTTTGCATGTAATTAATTTTGGTCAAAGAAATAAGGTGGAATAAGACGGTAAAAGGAGTTTGGAATAAATATGACCAATATTTTCGTCATTAAAAAGAGCTTCAGTAAATTCAGTTTCAAGTGAAATAAAAAGAACATAAAATTTTTAGCAAAAGAAGTCGACATGCGAATAACACTACGAATAATTGGTTGGACACAATAAACAAGGCTGCAAAATTTAGCAAACGCAGTTTCCAGGAAAAGCCATTCCATATCCAATCTCAAAATCGACAACTTCAGGCATCAAACATAAAACAGAACTGAACTTTGACTTGGAATGCAGATGACGCGAATAACTGTAAGGTGTTGTTAAATAAAACAAGAAATTTCTAAACGAATAGCACAATAAGACATGATAGTAAATATCGTTTGAACTGTGGTAACATCTTAAATGGGTGAGAAAACTAACAGATGATTTACAGCTATCATAAAAGAAAACATAGAAAATGATGGATGGCAAAAAAGAAGGGACACAATATAATACCGAAAACCTTCACTTAAGTTAGCAGACAGGCAGGGCTAATAAAATGGTTGAAACAATGGCTTATAAGGAACAGTCATAATAATCTATCACCAATATGAAAGTAAGCTTCAAACGTGTTTTTCTCCCATTACAGCGTCTTCAAAAATCTCCTCCTAGTTAACGCGTTTCTGAAGGTACCGGAAGTAGGGCAATCAATAAGTCTTGCTCACATCTCTTACCGTAAACACTGAGAAAAGAGTTTGACGATTGCGTTCTAAAGAATATGGTTATAAAAAAAAATACATCCTTTGAGGCCTTCAAAAATAAGATTGGCAGATATAAAAGTTTTCCAGTGTTCACAGTCCAGCAATTTCTCTCTGATGGGCTTACAGTCACTGTTTATGAGGCGGGGGGGGGCTCTCAAGGGGAGGGGAAAAGGATAAACAGCTAAGGCCTATTGATGCCAGGAGAAAGTCATTTTGATCGAAGGAATTTGTCTTAAACTGATAAATTGCTGCAGTATTTCAACGCAAAATTCGTTTAGAAGGCGAATCATCATCGTGTAATGAAATTACATGAGTTAAGAAATAAAGTAGCGATGCTAAATTTACGAAATGAAAACAACTGCTTTACATATTATATCATTTTCAAAGTTATAAGATCCCTTGAGGAGGTTTCTAAATATGTTTTTGTAAATTAATTTAGATTTTATAGTCCATTATAAGAATATGAAAAAGCAGTAAATAAGGCAGCACGCGATTTCTCCAACTCTTTTCGCTACCTGAAGGGTAGTGACTATGAGTCTCTCTTTCAATGTCTACGATTCAGTGTTGTTTTTAGTAATCATCCGGATCAGATGTATGTTCTTCTTTCTCTTCCTATTCTCATTCCATTTTTCCATCCTTAATGCATTTTTTGCTTGCGTTCAAACCTTGGTGTACGTATTCGAAATATTTAAGATTGTCACTCCATTAAATAGAAGAAATTTTGGGCATTCTTCTCTAGGTCCGCATATTTCTTTCATCCTCGAGTTCATCGTCCTTCCCTCGAATTCGGAACATAATATTGTTGACTAAGTTAGCAATTTTGCACTCTCCTATGGGCAGTAATGATTGCATATCTGTTCTTTGCAGAATATCACTGGAAATTTAGATCTACGTGGGTAGTCTGAAAAGTTCTTGGCCTTGACCATAAATGAGAAGACTATCTGCAAGATGTTTTCGTTTTAAGTTGGTACATCTGTCATAAGCAGCATCCATGTGAAATTGCAAGTCATTCTATCAAGTAGTTTGTTTCATACAGCAGTTGTCTGAAGCAAAAGTATTGTCTGTATTCATTGAAATGGATAAAATTGAGTATCGTGCGGTTATAAAATTCTTTGTAAAAGAAGGTTTAACCAAAAGAAATTCATTCGAAATTCATGGATGCCGAGTTTAAACGTGGCCGTACCAGCCTTGAAGATGATCCACGTGAAGGGTGTCCAAAAAACTGTAATAACACCAGAAATCATTGATCAAGTGTGCACGATATGTGCGTGAAATTGCTGAGATTAGAGGCATTTCAAAAGAACGTGTAAAATATATTTTGCACGAAGAATTGCAAATGAAAAAGCTTTGCACAAGATGGGTGCCGCGCTGATCAAAAACGCACTCGCATGAAAATCTCTGAACAGTGCTTGGAGTGTTTTAATAAGAATAAAGCTGATTTTGTGCGTCAATTTATTACTGAGGATGAGACTTGGATTCACCAGTACACACCAGAATCCAAACAGCAGTCAAAACAGTGGAAAGAAGCTGGTTGTTCAGCGCCAAAGAAGACAAGGTCATGGCATTGGTGTTTTGAAATGCTAACGAAATATTGTTTATTCATTATCTTGAAAAGGGTAAAGCAATAACCGGGGAATATTATTATTGTGCTCTTTTAACCAGACTAGATGAAAAAATTCGTGAGAACAGACCCGGTTTGCCGAAGAAAAAAATCATCTTTCATCAGGAGAATGCAACTGCTCACAAAGGTAAATCATTTTTACCATTGTGAGCAATGGGGAAATTAAGGAATCTGCAATATGAATTGTTGGAACATTCGCCCTATTCCCCAGATTTGGTTCCCTCTGACATCTATCTTTTCCGAAAACTGAAAACCTTCCTCGCTGGTCAGCGTTTTACTTCGAATCAAAAGGTGATTGCAGCTGTAGAATCGTACTGAGAACCACTACAGGAACGGGATAATGGCGCTGCAGCATCGCTGAAATAAATGTATTAGTCTTAAGGGAGTTCATGTTAAAAAATAAAAATAATTTCGAAATTATAAATTCGTTTTTTCATTATTAGGTCGAAAACCTTTCAGACCACTGACCTAATGTGACCGCCAATTTTGACGGCTCATTTGATAATTATTTGATAGGTTACATGAAAATATGCATCATTTGCATCTTATGTATTTATTCCTATATCGATTATTTACATTTGACTCTTCAATTCTCGAAATAATCCGAAGTACAGGTATAATTAATTAAGTTTACATTAACTCAGCATACCCTGTTAAGATTTCATTATAATTTAGTGAGCAGTGGAGGGACGTTGTATGTGCGTATTACACTTATAACTGCCCCTCTGCGAAGAGGAAGCATATTAACAGAAATCACAGCAGCCAACAATTGACTTGATCATTTCCCCCTTAAGAGGTTTAAAATGCCTTGCGAACTGCTAGCTGTCAATACCGGTTACGAAGTGTCAACTGGTATTGCTACTTGATCACCATAATTAACCTTTGCCATTGTTAGCAGGGAATTGTAATTTAGTTGTCAGTGAATTACGTGATTTGCGCACGTCATATTATGCGTCCATTTAATATACACCTAACTAACACTTGGCTGCCAATTATTCTGCAATTCCAAATGGTGTTATGATTCTACTGTAAGTTTAATCTGCGTGTTAACGGCGTATAAACCCCGAGAGAATTTGAATAGTATGACTAGTCAGTAACTATGACGATACAGGAATAGTTTTTCGAGGACTGATGTAAATTTAAAGATTCTGTTCGGTTGGCCAACAAACTATAACAAACGTTAGCACAGATTTCAATCTCTTCGGAAACCATGACCTCTTCATGCGCCACTATAGGTGATTTCGGTGTGAGGAAAATCGAACTGCTTTGAGTTGTGTGGACCATTTTCGTATTTGTCATCCTATAGTATGTTAAGAGCAACTAAAATGAATCTTTTACAAGAAGAAGCACTGCATTATTATAAGGATATTATACTAATAAAGAATTGTGGCTTTAAAACTAGATATATCATGCACGATTTAATTAAATAAATAATAAATCCTTTAACGCCTGTTATTATCCGAAGAGAGAGAAATCTTTTGCCCTAACTTACGTTTAAAATTGATAGAAAATTGACTTCCACCCTTTAGAGATCGGTGATAGCTGAGTTCATGGCTTGCGGTGATTTTTGAAGACCTCTAGCAAGAGTACGCAGACAACTACTATCACGGTCGATTTCTTTTTCTTTTATTTTTTATTGATTGATTTTTTATTTATTAGAGTATTCAATCATAAAACTAAAGAAAATTTATGGTAGAATCTTCGTGCAGATAACAGTTCGAGTGTTGGGTTTGATCACCAGATGGCGTCAATTGCCTGTCGTACTCATTGCCTGAGGTCTTGTACATCATTGATAGCACTGAACTCCACATATTGTTAATGTCCAAGGGTAGAAAGAGTTCAAAAATATTTATTAAGATTAAAAGAGTGTAATCAAACGTTGATTAAGGCCTTTTTCAATTGATGAACAAAAAGGTGTTCATGGAACTTTCCAGTTGAAGAATAAATTCAATGCATACTAACATTATTTATTTGATTTCTATTTAAAATAGTTCAGATTATATTTGTACGATTTAATTTCTACTTATTTCATTTTATTTATATTTATTTAATTAAATTTCTATTTCTGTTTAATTTATTTATATTTAATATTATTATTTTCCTTTTCTACTTTTCCCTATTCCTTTTTATCATTGCCTTCTACATTTTTGTCTTTCTCCTTAGGCTTTCCTTGTAAGACATGTAGCTCATTCTAATTTTGTGTTCCGCACAAAACTCTCTGATCGTCCATTTTTAAAGGGTTAAGCTATCACAGCGACCGTCTTTATCTTCATAACGATACTGAAGCTTTTAAACTTCTATTTTCACATCTTATTCTATTTTTCTTACAAACTCCCACATCTCCACCGAGATGTACCCATTTCTGCTACTTGTAGAGATCCTTTTCACTGCCCAAACTTCTACTCCATATATCAATGCTGATCTTTTAACTATTTTATAAAATCTTTTTAACTTTTGTTGGAAACTCCTATCACACATTACGGCACTTTTCTTACCCACTTCCAATATCCTATGTCCACGCGAGTATCCTCTCCAGTCTGAAATATTGATCCCAAACTTTTCCGCTCTGGGTATATCTCCCAAGAGTCACCCTACAAACCTGCCTCCTCCCTTTTACCTAAGCTACAAACCAATATATTCTGTTTCCCCTACTAGTGTTCAAATTTACTCCACCTTTTGTAGATCTTTGCAAGCTCGATTTAGCGCTATGTTACATCGATTATGAGCATGCTAAGGAGACCTTGAATACAGTCATGTTGTTCATATTTTTGGTTCTATAAAATAAAGTTCTCATACACTATTATCATCAAGCGATATATTTATGATGGGAACAGGGGAAAGAAATGGAGATTATTGTTGTTAATAGTATAATAATCATAGACAGTCATCACATCATTGCAATATTAAAACGCAAACTATAATCTGACTTGTCTAGAATAAAAACGACAGCCAACAGAGTTTACAACTCTGTTGGCTGTTGATTTTTAATTACTGATCAAGAAACTATCATAGATATTTAAATTAATTTATTCATCCAGTGAATTTCGTCACTGATAGCTTGCACAGAAGCAAGCAATAAAGTAGTGTGCACTTTATTTTTTAGACTACACGTTAAATATTGCCATTTAAATTTATAGTGATTTAAAATGTATGGTTTAATGATGAAACAGAGTTGAAATCTGTGTTATAATATTCTACTATTTTTCTTATTAGTTTTTAGAATGAGATTGCAAATAATTATTGTCATTGCTGTGTATTAAGATAGATGTTAAGACGTAAGAGCTCTTCTGATCCTGGAATATCGACTTAACACATCACCCTTCATGCTCGTAGCAGACACTCAATATCTACTACTGTATGCCTAGATTGTGTTAGACTTGGTGCATCGTCATTGAGTTTGCTACATTTCAAAATTAAGAGAAAATGACAGCAACATTTCCCAATTTGTCTGGGATTTGTTACTGAGCAGACACCAAGAGCAACCCTGGGTTGTCTCGAGAGCTTATTGTAATCAAATGTGAATACTTCGTTGCTTGCCGTGAGATTTAGAAGCGGTATGATTGAACGGATCTGTGGATTAGAAACTTTAGATTACATTCACATAGAGAATTGATAAAGCAGAAATTATAATCAAAATGGTGCAATATGGTACCATTAAATAAATAATTTCAGGGTGCTCCAGTGATCAAAGAAAAAATTCGCAAAAGAAAATTAGGATTCTTATTTCTAGCAGAGAGTGAACCCATTAATGGATTAAAATGTAAGAAAAAAAGGCGTATCTTGAAGGCGTATGGAATATTCTAAAGAACCTTTTTGAAACTAAAATTTCGGTGAAGTTAATGATCATTGAAAAATCATTACTTCTGAGGTTCTTATTCTTTTCTCTCGGGGGGGGCCCTCTTCCATTCTATTCAAGTAATGCACGCCACTGACTGTAGTAGCGAGAAAGAATATTTTGGGGAATAAGGAAAGAACTCGGTACTTGTTATTATGGCACTGGTTAATATAACATTAAGTAAATTAAAATAGATAAAATAAAATATCTTAGCCAATTAGTTGTTCAAAACATCTGTAATACTGAAAATCTTATTTCATTTTTGTTTTCTTCGCTGCTGTTTAGTAAGGGAGATTGTTGTTGCTCTTTCTCAGATTTCACTGTGGACGTCATGTCGCTCTTAGGAAAATGTCGAATTTATGTTGTAAGATAGTAATTTAAGTTGTGGTAAATGACCTTTATTTACATTGAAGAAGACGATGTTAACAAGATAGAGAGAGAGAGAGAGAGAGAGAGAGAGAACCCGAAATAATACAGGGAGGCCATAAATTAACTTTCCCTCTTTGGAGACATCTGTAGCTAAAACCAATAAACGGAATCAGAACCAAATTTCATATTGAGACTTTTGATGGCAAGGGGAGATGATTTCCGCGAAAAAAAAAAAAAGAGTACCAAACGTCACCGATAGGGGAAATTTTTGCGCTGGCAGAACTGAAAACAAGCGGATAATTACATTAAAGGCAGGTAAAATGGACTAATAATATTTCGACGGTGCAAACGACATCCGCGTCACTCATTCCCGCTGGATATGTGGCGCGTTACAATGATAATAATAATAATAATAATTAAACTAAAACAACTTGCGAGAGACACAGAAATTAATGTAGTGATTGAACTCACAGGAAATAATGTTTAATTCATCGGAATCAGGGTCCCCTGGACCACATACATGATTTTCAATGTGTGCTGGCCTTTCTTGTGTGCAACAAATTGCATCCGGTGTGCAACATGCTCTACAGCTGAGCGTAAGGAGTCGGATTGGATGTTCCTAACAGCCCGTTTTATGTTCTCTTTCAATAGATGCAAGTTGGGAACGCCACCAATATATAACGTTCGCAATCCCTTTTTAAGTGGAATTGGTGGCGCTGCTGTGAAATACTTACAGTAAAATTTGCATAATCCTTTTTACCTGCGTTTACTGCAAATATTTGACTTCTTTCGGCTCCGCCAGCGCCAAAATTTCCCCTATCGGCGAATTTTGGTAATAAATCTTCTTTTTTTTTTTTTTTTGAGGAAATCATCTCCCCATGTCTCAATATAAAATTTTGTCTCATTCCGTTTATTGATTTTCGCTACATGCCTCCAAAGAGGGAAAGTTATTTTATGTCCACCTGTATATTTGCATTATTCATAGCTATAAAGTAAGTCTTTTTGTATTTCAGTTGCAGGTGTCGCTACTGTCTTCTTAACCATCTACCACACAAAGACACGGATATCTATTGGCATATAATACACCAGTGCCATTATAGACATAAGTTTTCCAGGCAACTACTTCATGCGTTATTAAGAAAATAGACCACTCTGGAAGAAGTTATTGATAGGACATTAGTCACAAAATCTTATATGTGTTAGAATTTCATAGTAGTCTGCATACACTTCTGGTAGGCATCACGAATACTGATGATGATGATGATGATAAGATTTAGGTTAATTAATAAGAACGGCAGATTGTATTCACTCAATTTAGGACCACTTCTTCTTCGACTCAGTTTCCCCATAGAAGACATCAAATTTCACTGTTGATGTCGCCTATGTAACATTAAATAAATTTTTAAAAAAGACAAAATAAAATGCCTTAACTGATTACTTGTGTAAAGCATCTAGAATACTCTGAATCTTATTTCATGTTTTCTTTGCTGTCGTTTTAGTAAGGAAGATTTTTGTGGCTCTTTCTCAGATTTGCCTCTGGACATTATGAACTTGATAGGAAAGGGTGACCAGCAGGGGCGAATTCTCCATGCTTGCTGCGAAAGCTCATTAACTGAGAAAGAAGTAATATTTATTTGTTAATAAATGCATGCATTTATAAGCATTCCATTTAGGCTTTTATTTTTGTAGACAGAAGACGTCTTAAGCTTGCGCGGCAATAATTGAGCTTTGCGTTGTGTATCGAAGGCCGATGCTTGCTCGTCTAGTCAAAGCTACCTTGGCTTGCTCGGTTGTAGGAGCTTTCAGGTCCTCGCTGCAGCGCTGTGATTTCATGCGCGCGCATAGCCATTTCACATCGTCTCACTCTGTTGCTTAAACACAGGCCATACGTAGTCAACTTAGCTCTAGCCAGTGAGCTTCAGCCAACCTTTACAAGTGCGCGTGTTGCTTGGGAAAATGAAGTTACAACCAACTTTTTATGACGATGTTATTGACAACTTGTTATTGATAGGGTTGAATTTGTATTCACGTAGCTAAATTGAAAAAGATAGAATATCATTTGTAAAATAAATAAATGTTGTATTTGTATGACTAAATGTACATAAATTTCTAAATATATAGTTTTAAATGGTCAGTAATTCATTATTCCGCTAATCAGACTCCAATCACACCTCTCATTCCCTGAATGATAACAAGAGCAAGCGTGAATTTCAAGACCAGCATTCATCTCTGGTGACCAGCTAAGTCACCCATTAAAGCAAACTCCTAAAATGCTTAATGTCTGTTTGGTTGTGCTCTGTTCAGTTTTTTATTAAGCAGTTTATAAGTGTTTGCTTTAATAAAAACTTCTGTAATACGACACAGTATTTCACAAATTACTTAGAGTGTATGTCGAACGTGCAAGCCTTTTAAAAAAATATTAAAACCTCTCTTACTGTAAGGGAAAAAAAACTGTAAGGAATGAAAGTATGAATATGTGGAATGAATATAATTACTAACGGAAATAAGATATAAAAGACTGGGATAATTGAGTGTAGATGGAAGCTGACAGTGTGTTACACCAATAAGAGTCGTGTGTTATAAGGTTAACATAGCGTATCGCAGCACATCATACTGGAGACCTGAAGTGGCTTCAAAAAAGTTCCATGTTTGGTCTCTAGAGCTGGGTTTCCGGATAATGTAAAAAATAAATTCCTATCCTTCTCCTCCATCCAGGACGGGTTGAGTCCCCTCCTAATGAGGGGATTACTGGCGTAATAATGCAACCAGTTCGCCGCTCCTGTGCTGCATCCCTTAAGGCCGATATTCATGACTGTATCTGTGTTTGTATGTGTGTGTTCACGGGGCCGGTTTGCCTGTTTGCGGAATGAAAAACACCACATAAACTGGAGGAAAACTCTTCTGTCCACGCCCAAGACCGGCTAACTTGGCTATGGCTGAGGAAGATCCTTAAGCTCCTCACTTCGGCGACTGGAATCGAACCTAGGACTCTCCTTCGCATATGGTTGCGGAGCCCATAGCCACTAGGCTAACTGTGCGGACAAAAAAAAAATAAATAAAAATACAAAAATATATAAAATTGATAAAGATAGGGAAAATATCTTTAGTGCACCCATGGTACAAAATGTATTATAGTTTTGCAAATAATCTTCCGTGGGTGGAAGCAACAGAAAAAAAATCCTCTGCATTAGAGCCATCAGATGCTTCCGTAGCATAACAAACTACTGTATAACGTACTGCATTTTTATAATGTTAATGTATTATAAGCCGATATCATAATCGGTACCTTTGAGTGGTAGATGATTGTTTTATTTATTCGTATGGGGGTTCCCCTTGTTCCTCCACCGTCCCTTAGGACAGATTGAGCCCACCTATTGAGAGATTAAGTATGCATTTTATGACTGTTGATTCGTGTGTGTTCACGGGCCGGTTTACCTCTTCTGAGGGACGGAAAACTCCAGGTGAAAAAACCCTCTAACTCAGTATTAGACCGGCTAAGTCACCTTTAGTTGAAAGAGACTAGATAGAGGTTCCTGACTTCAGGGACAGGAATCGAACCCAGGTCTTTCCGATCAATAGGCTCCGACTACACCGACTGAGGTACAGAGGCTCTGGTAAATGATTAAGAAGAGACAAGAAAGTCATTTTGATCCTTTCCTTGAATAAGTAGACTGTAGATGTATCCTTTGAGAGAAGTCTGAAGAAGGCTGCTTCGAAGAATAGAGATAGAAGGAATGAATGAACGATGAAGTAAGCAAGTTTGAAGTTGGAGTGCAAATGGATATTGACCAGGGTTGCTTGTGTTTTTACAGTTTTAGAGGAGAGGAGAGGAATGAACGAAGCCAATTCAGTAGATAGCGCGCGCGCGCGCACGCACGCACGCACACACACACACACCAAACTTACCCGTAGCGAGCAGATTTTGCTTGCCTGCGAGCAGCTGCAAACTGGACACAATTCAAATTTATATATATATATATATATATGGCGTGAAAAAAATTAAGCTAGAGAGCTGCCTTAAGCAAAACTTGTTAACTAAAATACATCACTTTTCGATTTTCTTATCAAACGGAGCGTCCTACATTGGATAGCTGTTGACACTTTCCATGTTCTGGTACTTTTTGCTGTATTTCATTGCAAAATAAGATGGGTTGACTTCGGAGATAGACATATATGCGTATTACTGCCATCTGGAAGTTTGTTTCCTATACTCACTGAGAAATTATCAGGAATTAAATTATGGTTAGTTCCATCTATATGGAAATTCCATCCATATGGATATTTTCTATAAGTTGATAGAAAATGACTTCAGAATGACCTTCAAATTAAATTAGTAGAAATGACTTCAAAATTACATTCAAATTAAATTGATAGAAAATGACTTCAGAATGATCTTCAAATTAAATTGATATAAAATGACTTCAGAATGACCTTCAAATTAAATTAGTAGAAATGACTTCAAAATTACATTCAAATTAAATTGATAGAAATTAACTTTAGAATGACCTTCAAATTAAGTTGATAGAAAATGACTTCAGAATGACCTTCAAATTAAATTAGTAGTAATGACTTCAAAATTACATTCAAATTAAATTGATAGAAAATGACTTCAGAATGACCTTCAAATTAAATTAGTAGAAAATGACTTCAAAATGACATTCAAATTAAATTAGTAGAAATGACTTCAAAATTACATTCAAATTAAAATAATTGAAAATTACTTTAGAATGATCTTCAAATTAAATTGATATAAAATGACTTCAGAATGACCTTCAAATTAAATTAGTAGAAAATGACTTCAAAATGACATTCAAATTAAAATTTAGAAAATGACTTCAGAATGACCTTCAAATTAAATTAGTAGAAATGACTTCAAAATTACATTCAAATTAAAATTTAGAAAATGACTTCAGAATGACCTTCAAATTAAATTAGTAGAAATGACTTCAAAATTACATTCAAATTAAAATTTAGAAAATGACTTCAGAATGACCTTCAAATTAAATTAGTAGAAATGACTTCAAAATTACATTCAAATTAAAATTTAGAAAATGACTTCAGAATGACCTTCAAATTAAATTAGTAGAAATGACTTCAAAATTACATTCAAATTAAAATTTAGAAAATGACTTCAGAATGACCTTCAAATTAAATTAGTAGAAATGACTTCAAAATGACATTCAAATTAAAATTTAGAAAATGACTTCAGAATGACCTTCAAATTAAATTAGTAGAAATGACTTCAAAATTACATTCAAATTAAATTGATAGAAAATGACTTCAGAATGACCTTCAAATTAAATTAGTAGAAAATGACTTCAAAATGACATTCAAATTAAATTAGTAGAAATGACTTCAAAATTACATTCAAATTAAAATAATTGAAAATGACTTTAGAATGATCTTCAAATTAAATTGATATAAAATGACTTCAGAATGACCTTCAAATTAAATTAGTAGAAAATGACTTCAAAATGACATTCAAATTAAAATTTAGAAAATGACTTCAGAATGACCTTCAAATTAAATTAGTAGAAATGACTTCAAAATTACATTCAAATTAAATTGATACAAAATGACTTTAGAATGACCTTCAAATTAAATTAGTAGAAAATGACTTCAAGTTAAATTAATAGAATAAGACCTTCAAATGACATCGAACCTTTATAAAAAATTACCGTGATGATCATGAAATTACTTTCTTGATCAATTTGTCCATTATGAAAGCCTGTTTTAAAGACAAAGTGTGCTGATCTTTTTACTAATTTAGAAAAGCAGAATGGCAGTAAATAGTAAGATGCCAAGCAATGTCCTTATCTTCTTGCTGACATATGAGCTTTACTCTCTGGAGTTTTTCTTAGTTAATTTTGTTTTGTATCACTCACACACACACACACACACGCAAAGTTTCCAATTGTTGAAGTTTGTGCGAAATACTGTGTGAAATTCAATTAATTAAGATCAGTTTATCTCTCGTAATATCCAATAACATCTGCTTTATCCCCATCGCCTAATCAAGGGGACATGTAAATGACTGTGTAAGTGAATGGAGAGAATGAAAATGCTATTAACGTATTTTGTCCAGGGACCGCGTAGCTAATGGCAGGAAATGTGCGAATAATCCGCTCCGATACAACCCAGTTTGATTAATACTTAATGTAGTTGAGACCGGGTCTCTGTGTAATGTGTCATATTGACGCGGCTGCACATATGTCTGGACCACAGGGACACCAAGACTAAAGTGCCTCAGTAGCTGCTGAGGGCAATTATAGACTCACTCGAGGTTATTTCTGGTATCGAGGAAGAAAACGGATATAATCACTCAACTTTTATTGATAAGATACAAAATTAGCTCTATTCTGCCTTCCAACTTGTCCCAAAACGCACGCGTTTTCTTGATGTGTTCATCCATGATAATGACTTGTCGAAAACATCCTTAAATAACTTGTTTATTAAAGAATGTGCAGCTTGATGCCAGAAAGACTTCTGTACAAATACATCCATTTAGGTGTTTGATCTTCGTTTCAGATAGGTTTGTGACGAATTCGTAAGCGTCTATTGAGTTTATTTTTGTTCGTTCAACCACCGTTTGTATCCGCACTGGAATTTTTATTAAGATTTATCGAGTCACCTCAGTTAGATTAAAATGTTTGGTATAAATGGTGTCATTGGTACAAAATTAGGCAAAAGAGTTAGAAACGATATACCAAATTATGTATAATGTAATTTTGTAATATAGAAATAATACAATATCACAAACAACAATAGACGTCAAAAATAAACTGTGTTGCGTCATTGAATAAATACATTAGAATAAAACTATTGCATTGTTTGATAATATCAATATCATTACATTGGGCATTCTGATCAATGGGGGGATCACTCTTTCAGATATCAATAATAATCAAGAGATAACCTTCAGCAAGTGTGCGAGTCAGATGAAGTAGATGATATTTCTGTTTCTAGCATGATCTCGTGTTTCATGCGTCAAAACACATTCCCGTTTTTATGATTTTATCGATTCTTTTCCATATTTGTTTTTTATGAGAGAGAGAGAGAGAGAGAGAGAGAGAGAGAGAGATGAGATGAGATTACATTATATTTCATGGCTTCTAGTAATCTACCAGTTGGTTGAGTGCAGGACGGTTAGAGGTTGGTGGGTGTTGAACATTCTCGTTAAATTCCGATAAATGTTTGTCTGGCAACTTTCCAGCCGAGTTTCAAGGACGTACAAATGTAAGTTTAAAACTGAATTGCACTTTGATGGTAGCTGAATCTTGAAAGAATAATAGGGACTACTACAGATCTGTGGAAATTCTTCAAAAGAAGTATGTGTGCGTGCAAACAATTGTAATGAAAAGCTGAAATTAGAATAAAAAGGAAAACTTCTATTTCCACAACTGAGATTGAGATATATCAGCTATTATGGAAGTCCCACTTTACATTATTGGTATGGGTGCAAAATTTTATATACTCTTCACGATTTTGGAGGAATTAAAAGGAAAAAAAAACATGGAAGAGTGGATTAAAATATTCTGCGTTGACTGATTCAAAAATGAAGGTCACCCTGGTATATATACCAGGATGACTTTTTCTTCGTTGTTCGTTTAGGAAGCATTTTGTAATAACAAACTGCTTCCTAAAGGGAGAATATCGGAACCCTAATAACATCTCCCTAATTACATTGAATGTTTACACGCTTCATTGTGAAAAACATTTATCCCATATCACATAACAGTTCTCAGGGCATTACCAGATTTCCCCATTGTGGTTAAGATTCTTACAATTACATAACATCAATGAATGCCAGACGCATGCATAATATCACAATACACGAGACCAATATTGCATTTTGATAGCATTAATTAATCTACATTTTGTACGTCATTATAGAATTATTTTGCAGCATTATTGGTTTTATTTGTGTGTTCGTCAATACCATTTTTAAAGAACTATCATCAAGAAATAAAACAAAGCTATAGCTCTTGTTGAACTATCCTAATTTCAAATAATAGTTTTCGTTTTGCATTAATCTTATCCAAAGACTACCTACAAAAAGTAACTACACCAGTTCAACCCACATGCATGTGTTTAACAACAGGATATCAGCACACCCATTCATAAAATGCTTATGATACCGATGAAGAGAGGAGATGCAGCAGACAAAATTAAAGTAGTAGTGTCTACGTGAAAAAAAAAAAAAAAACCTGAACTGTTTGTTTTTCACACAAGTAAAGATATCACTGTAGAAGTAACACTGCCATGCATTGCAGTGTGACTGACAGAAGTGAAATCAGCGCTACTGGTGGATAAAAAGTGAAATAGTACGGTCTTTGAGTAGTTATAAGGGAATGATGGGCCCAATGGGTGAAATATGTGTTATTAATAAATACTGCTTTAAAGGATATGATACAAATTTAATATTTAATGAAAAAAATTCTGAACGACAGAAATTGGTTCAAAGCCTGTGTAACTCAGTGGATGTGGCGTTTGCACACCACGGCGCTTGGCCGCACGAAGGAAGACTTGGTTTCGAGTCTAGTCGGCGACTAGAGGAAATTTTTCTGTCTTTTTTCGACCGATTCCCGAGTTAGTCGATCTCTGGCACGGGCAAGCGAGTTTTTCCTCCCGGAAATTCGGGTTTTTCGTCCCGTAAACTCAAGAAAATCGACCGTAGAACCCACATTATTTCAGACATTAAATATATTGTGTTAGGGTTAGGGACCACGAGATGGCGGCACATTTGAGCCGTCTCTCTTCACTGCGTACCGCTTAATCAGTGATAGCCTTGGGCCATCTATCTCTGATTGGTACCAGTGGAGATTGAACTGCCCACTCAGTCTCCAAAAGTTAGATAGGGCTAAATGGCCTCGCCTACTCCCGTATACGGGAATAAAAAGGCGTTAGCTGATTTTTTTTTTTTTTTAGAAATTGGTTCTTCCTAGGTAAAGTTTGCTAAATCCCAAGATTATTTATGTATAACTACTCGGCCTGGTTGACCGAGTGGTTAGCGTATACCCTCTCCAGCCAAAAGGCTGCGGGTTCGAATCCCATTGTGAGCATGGATGTTTGTAATTCTCTGAAAATACTAGTGGTGGTGGTCGGCAGTAGATGGTGTTGGTGGATTGAGTGATGAGACGAAGAGTTGTGGATTAGGTGCCCTCCTCCGATGAGTCTTTAATCTCCCTGAAGGTGGCAAATAATTTATGGTTTGTGTGCCTACCATTTATGCCTGGCTGTTTTAACATCGAACTTTATACGATATTTCAAAGCGACAATTCTCTAAGTGTTGGTATATAAATTGATGACTGCGTATGTTTCTTTTACGTCACACGCATGCGTAGCATGTTATTTTAATAATTTTCATACTTCAGTCTCCCTAATATACATTATTTTACTGATTGTGGCATGTGATGATGCTTGGGACATTTTACAGCTTGGTTATCGCCCGGTATTACATCGCATACTCAGAATTTAATTCTATTATTCAACTATGGGAAACAGGGGGAAAAAATATAATGAACCTTGGAAGTATCCGATATGGAAGTCGGTGAAATGGAATAATAATGCGTGAACTGTTTCAGTACATATAATTCCGAAATTCAGACTTAGAAGCATCTGGGAAAACAAAAGAAACTATTATACAAAGAGAAGAAGTATACTGGGATCTTTTTATTCTTTCTGCCCTTTCTCTGTCGTCTGCATGAAAGGTTAAAGGGATGTCAAATGGAAAAGCGCTTTAACATTGTGAATAGTTTAAACCAATTTTATGGAAAAAATTTCTGTTGTTTCAACGTGGTGTAGAGTTTGTTTACCTAGAAATGTCTCTCACTCAATTGAATGTATCGAAACAAATGGTGGATGCAGAAGGCTGCAAACTAAGCCTGTACTGCGTTGGATAAGGACTTTATGGAGAGTTTAGTCCAATCGTTATCTTTGTTCTCTACCCACGGGCCGAAACAACCATGGGGAATTCTAGAAACACGTTTGTTTATACTTCATGGAAGAAGTACAAAGACGATGGCACAAACATCGCCATTTTTCACCGTGAAAGGTTTTTGCCAGAACAGTTTTTACAAAACGTAATGGCCAAAGTTTTTAAGACAACAGAGTTTTTTCTTTTTTTCCTTCTCAAATTCTTGAACGGACCATTGCAATTTTGCTACATTACCATAACAGGAAGTAACAAAAAATATTCTAACTACATCCACAAACAGCAACATTTTACGAAATATATTTCGCTTTTATTTTTGAGCAAAAAACTACGTTAAGGCTTTTTGTAATGTCTATTAAACATTCCAACATTTTAAATCAGCGAGTAAAAAACTTAGAATTCTATGTTTTTTTATGTACTAACGTAGTGAGCTACGAGATAATTTTGCTAACTTTAGTCTGGTTACCGCGATCATTAAAATAAATTCTATTGTAGATTATTCTTTCCATTTTTTCATTTCTTTTGCATAAATTAAGAGAGTTTCTAAATGCTGTTTTGTCACCTGAATTAAAAAAAGAAAACATTGAAACGGCGACGTTACACACCACTACGCTATGAATTCTGAAAGTTTTTATTTTTCTCTTGTTTTTGGAACAATGTGTGAACATCTCAGTGTAATAAATGTTATTTTTTGCTTTAAATTCAAAGAACAAAACTGCAATGTGTAACACAGTAAAGTAAGTAACGATCTAAAAAAAAACGGGAAAACTAAAGCAGTGATATAAATAATAATTGCTTTACCATTCAGCATAATGCATTTCAAATCTAGGCGAAGAATTTGAATACCTCTTTTTAAGTATCAAGCAAAATGTCCTTTTTTATATAACCAATCAAAATTTAGTTCTGCTTTTTTAAATTACTTCGCGAACAAATACGAATAAAATTAATTAAGCACTCTTATAAGCGTTGCACAATAATAATTAATGGCAATGTTTTGAATGCAAAGTCAGTTAATATGAGATAATAAATATTGTATCTTACCAGCTATTTCTTTCCAATTTTGAATCAATATTTTCAGATATTTCAGAAAACGAAGAATTAGTTTCTATTTGCATTTTCTTTCTTTCATCCTATTAGAGATCTTGATTTGCTTCTGAAGTCTTTATGTGGAAGTTGATCTTCATCTTCCTGCACATGAAACTATAGCAGTACTCTCTAAACAGGGTTTTAGAGAGTAATATGACCTATAAATCCTATATATCATTAATAATGAGAGAGAGAGAGAGAGAGAGAGAGAGAGAGAGTAGTGGACAGTGGTGGCTCGTGGCTTGAAATCGTGGGGGTGCTGCAATTTTCGAAATAGACATACACACTGTAAGTACAGTGAATACGTGTTTGGATAAAATATCAAAATTATGGTAAAAATTAAAAAAAAATTAAACATGAAGAAATATTTTTTATTATCGATAAAATTATACAGTTTAGTATAAGTCAGTTTAATTACTTAAAAATAAAATCCATTCCTTTAATTGTAATTAAAGGAATGGATTTACAATTTTTGGACAATACAATTAAATCCTTTAATTGTAATGTCCAAATATTAAAAGAGACGGAGTAAACACGATAAGCACTACGAACACTCTACTACTGGCGCAAACTGCATATAAACAACAGTGGAACTGCGCGACGGACAGCGCCGCATTACGCTAATAGCTCGCATCTCACTATGACGTGCATATGCTTGCGCGTGTAGCAATATGACCCTGTGGAAACACAGTGCTGCTAGCGTCCTTCGCCCTCCCTCCTAAGTGCTACGAGATGGATTTTTATTATTTTTTATACAAAATAAGAGAATTGTATAGGATTGTTGATGATAAAATTAAATATCACAAGCAAATATAAATAAATTAAAATATATATTTATGTATCGAGAAAAATAGGAGGCGCTGCAGTTCCGCAGTGCCTATGAACGAACCGCCCTTGGCAGTGGGTGAAATGGCTACAAGGAACAAAGCAGTATTTGATTAGTGAACATTATTTAGGAGTGAAGATTATTTAGGAGTACTAGATTGATTTAGGTTTTCTTGTATCTTATTTTTTATCTTATATCTTATTTTAATGATATGCTGATGGTGTACAGATAATCATAGTAATAATACTCCATTCATTCTCATTTTCATTTGTCTACTTTCATTGTTTCTAATGGTAATTCTGGAAGTAGACTTTTTCTACTTTCCAAATGACTGTTCCTTTTATATCTACTATGTCTTTTACTTATGTAGTCTGTTTTACTATAAGAAACTATAAAGGATAATATACCATGCCTTGATGACGTTGACATTGCAGGGACAACTTATCCATTGGTGATTAATTTTCTTTCTTTTTTTTTAACTTGTTGTATTTGATTTATAGTGATCATAAGTTTACTAAGTTATAGCTTTAGTGGTGTTTCACAAAACATTTCCTGCATGAACAGTCGCTATTTTGTGAAACAAAGAAAGAAAAGACGTCATAAACACTGGCCAGCTTAGACAGTATATAAAATGAGCTGCGGGGAGATTATCATCATATCTGAGAGATTTCCGAATGTATTTTTTCACATTTCACATTTTTTCATATTTCACATTTTTTTCACATTTTTTCACATTTCACATTTTTTTTGATATTTCACATTTTTTTTTCACATTTCACATTTTTTCATATTTCACATTTTTTTCACATTTCACATTTTTTCATTTCACATTTTTTTTCACATTTTTTCGCATTTCACATTTTTTTTCACATTTTTTCATATTTCACATTTTTTCACATTTCACATTTTTTTTACATTTCACATTTTTTTTCACATTTCATATTTTTTTTTCACATTTCACATTTTTTTCACATTTCACATTTTTTTTCACATTTCACATTTTTTCACATACTCTTTCGATCGAAAGAGCTTTTCTCAAATGATATTAAAATCTAAAATGTAATCTAAGCAAACAATATATATGTTCGTGTATCACAGTTTCTATTATCGATGACAAACACTTCCTGATTTTTTCACAATATGGATGGCAAAAAGAAATAAAATGAACCGTGTAGTGAGATATGGATAATGGCAAGGAAAATTAAGATTTTCCTGTCACTTCAAATATAGATTAACTATCGTCAAATAATTTCGTTTCCTGTTTCGTCATATTGCATAATATAACGCATTTTAAACATAAATTGAAATAATAAAAACAATAATTTATATTACAAATTAATATATGAACGAATAGTTAATACAAAACGTCATTGGCATTGCACCCCTTTGATCAACTTTCGTGATGTTTTATTTGTTTATACATTTATATTTTTTAAATAAATTTAAGCTTTATGATGCTTGAATTAATTTCGTACTTTTATTTTCCGTTTAAGTTATGAAATGCATTTAGAGCATAAACTATTATTTGTTTTTATTTTATGTGAACGAAGTAAACATTTTAACGAAGTATTTTAATCTGAGATAAGGTTGCTGATCTTTGCTTGCAAAATTTATTCACTTTCAACCAATCATAACGAAGAAATAGAAAAAGAAAACAGACAGTGGGAAAAGAAGTGGTGGGTAAAATGCAGTACGTGATAAGAGATTAATGTTATCAATGATTTAGAACGTTTTTTTGAGGTTCTAATACAAACATTAAAAGTATATTCTATGGAAGGATAGGTTTGGAATGTACGCTGAATTAATTTTGTTTAATATGTGTTCAGGATCAACATAACAATTTTCTTCATCTGTTACGCTTAATCTGTAACAACAGAGCATAAACATATAATATCACTATAGCTTGCTAAATACATTTCCATGGCTACAAACAAATTGGCATCAACTGTATTTGTCAGTATCGTAATTGAATAAGGAGGGGATGGAAGAATGCCACCTGAGAATTGTAGTGTGAACGAAATTCAGAAAAATTAACGAAGTTTACTATCGTAAAATGTCCACATGGGTAGAGATCATTGAACCGTATGAGTAGTCAGATGGAGAAGGCAGTGGAAGGCGAAGAATTCTTAAAGAAAAGAGCTGTAATATTTACCCTCCTCAGTTTACAGTTGCCAATTTCACATGTTTGCGAGCTGTAAAATTAATGAGATTAGCTTGTGATGACCATTGTAGCTGTGGAGCGAATTGTTTTACAGAATGCTGCCCGAAAAAATTAAACCTCGAATAAGGATGGCCTTAAATGATATCGTACCCCACAATCAATTCCTTTCAAATAAATTCATTTCTGTAACACGAACAAGTGTATATAACAAAACTCTCACCACCATTTTTTTAATTATAAGATAAATCAATAACTGACTTATTTTTGTATTCAGTGGTTATTTGATGAACTAAGGTGCCACAGCATAATCTCGCGAGTAACACATCGAATAGCTGATCTGATATGAACATTTCAGTTTAACAGGTAGGTGATATATTCGCTTCATCTTACTTGCTTTGGAAACATCTTAATCTCCTAACTAATCATTTAATGGGAAAAATTAAAAAAAACTGACTCTGTTTATAATGATTTTATTATTTTTTTAAATTGAAACACTCAAGAAAAATTTTATAACTTTCTTTGGCCTTCTTTGTTACAAGAAGTGTTTTGAAATACCGCCCCTCCCCCCATCGTCACAGAATGTTGCTCTATCGTGACCCCAAGAGTGTACATTACAAGAATAACATCTACGTTATGGTTCATTGTTTTTATCTTCACAATAGCATTTTCGTGCTTAATGATCTTTTCGTATGAAAATACTATAAAATGTTGAAACAATTTTAATCGTAAATTTTTTAAAAAATAACATATTAACGTTCAAGATTAGTAATCAGCATTTTTATTCTTGATCCCATATACTGGAATGGTAGAAACAAATGCCGTGCTACACATTTGGATACAGAAGATTTGAAATGCCATAATAGGATTCTCTCGTTTAGATAATGTTATCCATTTGCTCTTTGAAATTGCTGCAACTGCATCAAGTTTGCTAATTATAATTGATATCCAGGAGAACAAACTAAATTGACGACTAATTTGGACTATTCTTGGACTGAGTTTTATTTCACTAAACTGATCTTCATTATATCTTTCTGCTTCCTTGACCTAGTTTTTTTGAAACATTCTATGGTAGGCATTGGCTTAAATGCATCTACTTTGTCAGTTTCTACGATCTTTATAGCATCTTCTTTGGAGCAGTCACACAAGTCCTAAACTTGCTTAAGTGCTGTCCACACCGCTATAAAATGTGGAATTAATTCAGGAATAAAAAACAAATCATAATGATGTCGTAGTCTAAAACCTACGACCTTAACTTAAATTCATCAATAAGAATGTCTTCGATAAAGAAAACACATAAGTTGTTGAGATTAATTCGTGCTCTTAATTCGAATACACACTCTTTACTTCCATCATGAGCAGTTTTCGTTGATACAGACATTGATATGACAGGTAATAAACAAAGTACAAGTTAACATATTTCATAATGTCATTTCGATATTCTCTTTCTGTGTTAACTAATATTCTTATCAAATATGCTCGCTTTGTCTATTTAGGTATTAATGGACGTAAGGCTGAAATGGCACTACACTCATAAATCGCACAGAAGTGCACAATGCATATTATTCTGGAAATGTGGATAACAGTTGTTATTGCTGTGTAGTAGAGGTTATATGGAAATATCAGCAAGTGATGGGGAAAGGAGAAATAATTGAATACTTGGGAGACTTTTAGAATTTTTTTCATAGAATTACACAGAAGAAATTCTATGAAAATGTTTTATTTAAATTACATAATTATACAGGAATAAACAGATACCTTAAACAAAATGTCTTTTACAGATGATCAAGTAATCCTGCATAAATCAGAAGGCGCTTGTCTGTCCTTTTTTAGAAACAAAGTACTACATAGTTACCTTATGAATTTCATTAACGTAAACGAAAACTATGGCATTTCTTTTATAATAAATATTGCAAAGGTATGTGAAAATCAAACCATGGAATAAATAACACATTTTAATGCTCTCAATATATATATATTTATTTATTTTATGATGAATGAACGGCTGTGAGCCCCTTTTACGGAGAGGTACAGCACCATCTCAGTTCCCCCCCCCCTATATTATCCGGGCTCGGGAATGGCATAGCTGACGAATCAGACCTATGGTCTGATTCGTCAGCTATGCCAGTGACTGGAGGGACAGTTTTAATTATTCCAGACGGCAATCTGTGTGTGTGTTCACTGGACAGGTTTGCCTGTGTGTTCTGAGGAACGAAAAACCCGAGTTTTCGGGCGGAAAAAATCCCCTACCTCCGTATAAGAGACCGGCTAACTCACCTTTCGTAGAAAAGAGACCAACTAAAGGTTCCTCACGCCACTGACGGGAATCGAATCCATGTCTTTCCGATTCGTCTATACGGATGAACTTGGCTGTTTTCAAGGAATTCAAAATACTGTAAGATGAACAATAAAGAACAAAACAAACAAGGAAACGCAATAAACATTTTATGCGGTTATCACCATACCAACAGTATTATCTTACTGGGATGTACAAGATACTGTGGTAGTACTATATGAAAAGTTTACGTAACTGGAAAATTCCTATTGACAACTTTTCTCCAAATTAGTCTGTTATCCGTCAGGACTCCAGTATTGTAAGATCTTATATAGAAATAGGAGGTATTAAAGATCTAACCTTAGATCCTATATTTCTTTCTTGAAAGGCAATTCTTACCGTATCCAGATCTTGGCATTTATTTGGGATTTTTCCTGGTATTCTGGCAAAATACACTTGCTTTGCTAATCTTTCCTTTCCTATTCTGTTTACGTGGTCACATTACTTAAAATTATTTCTGACTGAAATTACCACCATTACTGAATGCTAAAAAGTCAAGTTTCTTCTTAATATCTTCATTTTCAATATGACTCCTCTGTCATTGCTGCCATTTGTTTAATCCCTTAATTTTTCTTGGAACTGTCATCTGTGGTCACCAGTCCTTCATCAACTCTTTTATGTCTCCATAAGGTAAACGTGGTTTGAATACGATTTCATATAAAATACGTATTAGTTCATCAGATTGTTTTGTACGCCGGTTATGAGCTTATTAGATTATTCTCTAGAATGCACGGACAATTCTGCTCTGATTAAACAAATTTTAATGACTTTATATTTGGGATGTTTACTAAAAGTTCAAGTCACTGCAATTTTGGAGGCAAATTAGCAAACACGTTTATAAACGATCATTGACTATCGTTTATAAACGTTTATAAACGATAGTCAAGAATTTTCTATCGTTTAAAATATAGTAGATTAATCATAATAGACGAAGGACTACAGATGTGTGAAGGCATAACTGTAAATGGAAGAAATATAACACATTTCAAGTATGCTGATAACATAGTAATCACTACAGACAGCCAAAAAGAAGATAAAATATCCTGACCAAGCTCCATCAAACAAGTAACGAATATGATATGAAAATCAATTTTAATAAAACAAAACTAATGGTAATAGGAACAAAAAGGGAAGTAATCCAAACGAAAATAGGAAACAATAATATAAAATAAGGAAAGAGGTTCAATTACCTAGGATCAATGATCACTGAAGATCTAGACCAGTATTTACCAACGTTTTTTAAATCATGTCCCACCTCAACGCCTCAAAGATTTTGATGTCTCCCCTCGCCGACAATGGTGAGTGTTTTCAGTGATGAGGTGACGAATGCAACATCGTTTTCTAATTGCCCCCCAAAATATTCCAATTGTCCCCTGTGGGGCGTACGCTCCACGTTGAGAAACACTGATCTAGACTGTTCGAAACCATCAGGCACAGAATCAATAATGGATTAATAACAGTGGGCAGACTACAAAAAATACGAAACAATAAAAGATTAAGCAAAGAACTCAAATTAAAGATATATAAAACAATGATAATTCCCACAGTACTCTGTGGCTCAGAATGCTGGATCTTAAGAAAATAAGAAATTGATGAACTCAATGCTTTTGAAATGAATGCCTAAGAAAAATCAATAGAACAAACTGGACAGAAAGAAAAACAAATGAAAAAAGTCAGAGAACTTAACTTTAAAGAAACAATAACTACATAGCACTAAAAAGAGTCAACTAAGCTGGTTTGGACATGTTTCTAGACTGAACCCAGAAAGACTACCAAACATACTATTAAATGGTAGAATTGAAGGAGAGCCCAGAAGAGGAAGACCAAGAAAGAAATGGATTGACAACATTAAAGAAAGCACCCACTTAAACTCCATAAAAGAATTTAACAAAAAGACAGCAGACAGAAAGAAAAGTTAAAAATTCATCTTTGAGGAACACAACCCGCCATGAGCGGAAGAAGGAGAAGAAGAAGAAGAAGAATCAGTAATTAAGAAATCGTCCTTCTTTTTATTATTACTAACAAACAACTATTTGCTAAAAGCATATTGTTCAACAATATTCAGTGTAGTATACTGAACACTATTCAACAATATGCTTTCAGCATATTGTTGAACAATATGCTTTTAACTCAGCTAATAATTAAATACGTCATTACAATCAACTGTTTAATAATTGTAATGTACAATTGGCACCGTTTACCTATTTACGAAGAACTTAAGTTCATAAAAAGGTAAAAGGTGCCATTTCTTACTAGCGTTTCGTTTTATCTATGAAAAAATACATCGAAAAAAAAAACAGAAGGGCAATCATAAAAAATACTACTTTTAGAACGAACACAACTTAGGTAATTGTTTTCATCTCGAGCATGCCTACAGATTAATATTTGCATTTTCATGTGAGTTAGTCATTGTGCGTAAACGCTCTCCTTGCTTTAAGCAATTTTGAATGGCCTTTTTACTATTATGTTTTAACTATGTTTCAGTGAATTCTATAAGAACGCAGTGAAACATACGTATTTTTAAATTATGTCTTCCCGCATACCACAGACTCCAACGCTACTTCCGTACTGCGCTAAAGGTTCTCAGACATTGTCGATTATAGACTTCGCATTGCGAGCTACGTGAAGTTATTTCTGGTCGACCTGCATTTCAGTTACTCCACTGTAAACTGTTTTGGGTCGAGTTTTTAGATATCAGAAAGTAATAAACAAGTAATATCTCTGTGCTTGAAGTGCAAGACACTTCTATATACTCAGAAACAGCTATAACTCTATTCTTAGTATCGGAAACTGGTTATTAAACTCAAAAATGTTTGGTTGGAACACTCTTGTTTCTGTTTATAGTATTAAGAATAACCTTTGATATTTTCCATTATACTATAATTAACTGCGAATAAGTATTAACACGCTAGAATTATGATATACTCGCTTATATACGCGTATTTGATGCTCAGACATATAATAATACCTAATATGGGGTTATGTTAGATTATATATAACATTGCATAATATATGTATAAAGATGGGATGCACACATACATATTAAATTATTATATAAATAATTTAATTATTTTAAGTGGAGTGGTGTCGAAGATTTTGGTGTAGTTGGTAAGAGATCGCATACAGACATGGGTTGACAGAAAAATTTGCAATGAGCAATATGGGTTTCTAAGATAATGTCATAATATTACCGTTGAGTTAGACCAGCGTTTCCCAAACTTTTCCTACGACTGAAACTCACAAATCCTGAAATTTTCAAAGAATAACTTGGTTATTTTGTAATGTATTAATTAATAATGAATTGTTAATTTAGCTGATTTTTATTATTAATTAATAATTAATTAAATGTCAATTAAACATAAACACCATTAAATTAATTTGTGCTGATTTTCATGATATGTCCCATTATGATCACCAAAAATATATAATATTATTATAAGTACTTACGAGTGAAAGCATACTTTTTCACCTATGTAGTTTTCCCCTTCATTTGCACATCCTGGAGAAGATCGCTTTGCAGGTGGATGAATCACTATCTGTTGCGTCACAAACACCTTCAATACGAGATTTCTTAACACCAAAGTTAACAATTTCCCTTGTCTTTATTCATATTAAACTTTAAATATGCAGGCCTATTACTTTTAAAAAAATCCCGGCACTACGGTTTCGAAACTTTCACCCTACAATACGAACTTGCGAAGAAAGTATTCAGTATTATTAGATTTGAGAATCGGATATAGACTACCTTGATCTTCACTTTTAGTGGAAAAATTTTCTTTATACTTCCTTGCTGATTGGTTACTAACATATCAGAAAGTAATAAATGCCAGGAGTGTTAGGAACAAGAAGGAAGAATTTTTGGCCTTGATTGGCTCTTCCTGGCCACAGGTTATTGGCATTAGTGAAACATGGCTGACGGAAGAAGATATAGTTAGTGGGATAGAATGTGTAGGTCATAGTGTGTTTAGGAGGGACAGAGAGAATAAAATGGGGGAGGGGTGTAATTGATGATAGCTGATGAACTGCAGCCAAGGAGAATTGAAGTTGTATCGCAGGATAGTGAAAGAGCTCATTTGAGGCTATTTGGTGTGAGATTGAGACTGGCAGAATAAAATATACAGTTGGGTGCTGCTATAGACCAGGTGATGGAATAGATGGTGGAGATAGTATGCATAGGGAAATTGATGAAATGAGTGGAAGGAGGGTAATTATTATGGGGGATTTCAACTATGGTAACATTGATTGGAAGGAGGAGAGGACACATGTGAGGAAGGAAATGGATTTTATTCAATTATTAAGGGATAAGTATCTGAGACAGCATGTAATTGAAAATACTAGGGGTGTGAGAGTGCTTGACCTGGTAACAGCATCCCAGAATTTGGCTGTAATGAATATGACCATGTTGCCACCTATTGGTAAGAGTGATCATAAGGTCTTGACCTGGGAGGTGGCTAAAGGTGTGGAATTTTCGGTTAAGGACAAGCTTAGGACAAGCTTAGGAGATTGCTCGGATCAGTGCCATGGCATGTACAACTGCAAGGGCTGGATGTCGACAGAGCATGGGAAGTAGTCAAGGAGCATTTACAGGAGGTTATGGCTGATTGTATACCTAGGGTCCGAATAGTAAAGGAAGTAGGGGTTAAATGGATGAATAATACGATTAAGCTTGAGCTGCAAAAAAAGAAACAACTGTGGAGGGAATTTAAAGAAAGGGGTGACCTGCAGGCACACAAACGGTATAAAGTGCAGGCCAGAAGGGTAACGAGTGTGGTTAAAAAAGCAAAAGCGGATTATGAAAGGAAACTAGCTACGCAAGCTAAAGAGAATCCCAAACAGTTCTTTCAATATGCTGCAAGCAAGAAAAAAACTGTACACGGCAAAATGATTTTAAGGAATGACGATGGTAAGGAGGTCACTGAATCAGTCGATATAGTGGAGTTACTGAGCGCCACTTTGCAAAAGCATATCATCCAGGTGGTGAGATTGAAAAAATGAAGGAACCATTAGTTTATATGGGAATTATGATGAATGAAGTGGAGGTGAATAGTTAATTACAGAACCTTAATGTGAATACATCTGTGGGATTGGATGGTATACCGGCATGGGTCTTATGTGAAGTGGCTAAAGAATTATCAGTGCCCTTGACCATGTTGTTTAATCTGAGTCTCGGGTCTGGTTTAGTCCCGAAGGTGTGGAAAGAGGGGAAAATAGTTTCACTGCATAAATTAGGATCCAATACTACGGTTGCAAATAACCGACCGATCAGCATATCAGGAGTCGTTGTCAAGGTCTTGGAGAAAGTAGTCAAGGGAAAAATACAGGAATAGATTGATGAAAATGAGACACTGTACAGGAGACAGCATGGCTATGTGAAGGGTAGATCATGCCTCAGTAACTTGCTCAAGTTTTATAACAAGGTGACGGCTGAACTGGATAAAGGTAATGGGTTTACAGTGATACTGCTGGACCTGGCAAAAGGTTTGACAGGATACCACATGGAATTCTAATCAGTAAACTACAACGTATAGGAATGGATATAGGGTTGGTGAGATGGATAGGTGGGTGGATGATGGAGAGATATCAGAGAGTGGTTTATTCAGAAGTAGAGTCCAAAAGACGGCCTGTGACTAGTTGTGTGCCGCAGGGTTCTGTTCTTGGACCACTGCTGTTTAATCTGTTTATTAACGATATAGGGAAGGATCTAAGAGGAACAGTTCATTTGTTCGCTGATGATGCTAAGTTGGGTAGGGCAATAGTGAATGCAGAAGATGTCAAAATTGTGCAGGATGACTTGGATAGATTGGAGTTCTTGGCTAAGGAGAATGGATGTCAATTTAATCTGACAAAATGTAAGGTTATGCATTTTGTGGTGAAAAGATTAGCAGCAGTATACCACATTGGTGGAACTGTACTCCAGGAGATTGATGAGGCCAGGGACTTAGGAGTGTTGGTGGATAGGGAGATGAAGTTTAGGGGGCACATTGCAAAAGTAGCTAAATCTGCTCATCAACTCACTTGGTTGTTGAAAAATACCTTGACGAGCAGCGACAAGCAAGTTATTGTACCTCTGTACCGAGCCTTGATAAGACCTCATCTCGGCTACTGTTCCCAGATTTGGTCACCTCGGTTCCTTCTTGATGGGGAGGAGGTGGAGAGGATCCAGAGGCGAGTGACTAAGATGATAGCAGGTCTATGGAATGAACCATATGAGAACAGGTTGAAGATTTGTGGGTTGCAGAAACTAGTTGATAGGCGGAAAAGGGGAGACATGATTGAGGCATACAAATTGCTAAAGGGTTTCTATAGGATTAATTCAGAGGATATTTTTGAGATTAGGACTGGTGGTGGGAGAACTATGGGACACCTATGGAAGCTGGACAAGTGTGTGGTTAGCAGGGGTGTTAGAGCTGGGTTCTTTACTTTTAGAGTGGTAAATGAGTGGAATAAGCTTCCAGAGTCTGCTGTGGGTGCTATGATGGTGAGTGAATTTAAGGCAAGGTATGATAGATACTGTGAGAATGTCGTATAGTTGTGTGGACATGATGTTTAGGGCCTCCCTCGATGAGTCTAAGGACTCCCTGGAGTCGCCCGTAATAATGATAATAATAATGATAATGATAACATTTGCAACACAGATGTTATTTCCTCCAGTTTTGAGAGTTTTCAGAGGATACGCCGCCCATTATTGTAATCGGCTTGTAGGCAATTTTTATGATCTGTCATAAACAGCGGTATTCTCTTTCCCGATTGTTCAATTATTTCGATGTGTGAAAATTAACGATAATTCATGAATATTTTCATGTTTAAAAATATGACGCTTGGTCACTGACATTTACTACATAGATGTCATTTCCTTCAGTTTGGAGAACAGAGGATACGCCGCCCATTGTTATAATCCGCTTGCAGGCAATTTTTATGATCGGTCATAAACAGCAGTATTCCCTTTTCCAAATGTTGAAAGGTTTCGATGTGTGAAAACGATACACAGATGTTCTTAGGCTTCTGGGTCTGAGCTTTTCGACGTATTCACGAATATTAATCTACTCAGAAGATTTCCACTCTAAAATATTTCATCATCAACATCATACGTATCAAGGATTTAGGCCTAGTACGGCCTGTTCCGGCCTTAGAAGTCATCGTTGAATCGTTTAAGAGGACGTCCTGGTTTTCGTTTTCCTAAAATATTTATTCATGAAAAATGCTGAGAAAACTAAAATGAAAAATTCCAGGAGAATTTCTCGAGGAACACTTATTCACCTTCCCCTGAACACAGTTTGGGAAACCCTGAGTTAGACAAACGGAATGAATACACTATAATACGTTCGGACTTTGCTAAGACGTTTGACAGCAAATAAGACTGTTGCATAAATTGGAAGATATGAAACTGGATTATAAACTAGTAGTTTGTATAAAAGTATTACCAAATGATAGATATCAAAATTAGAGTATGGGGATGTGAGTCTCAAAGATTTAAGGTGACCAGTAGCATGCTTCAGAGATTATCCCTTATTCTATAGTTATTCATATAGTAATGACATTGGAAAAGATTTGACAGGCGACATACAACTATTTGCTGATGATGGTAAGGTAGGCAGAATAATCAGGAATGTGGCTGGTATACAGTACTTGCAGAATGATTTGAACAAGCTGGAATGGTGAGGATGTGAAAACGTTATTAGTTCAATGTTATTAAATGTAAAGTCATGCATTTTGGAATATCCAATGACGTATTATATTCGCCAGTTTATGCTAGAAGAAACTGAGCAGGGTAGGGATCTTGGAGTTTTAATAGATAGGAAATTGAAGTTCAGAGACCATATAGAAAATATTGCTAATACAACTCAGAGGATTACTGCAACTCTTAAACAAACTACCTTTCAAGAATAAGGAAGGCAGCTTGCCTCTTTACCAGACATTGCTAATATTTCACCTGGATTACAGCGCACAGATCTGATCTCTGGTTCTGTGCTGATTTTTGGAAATAGGGACTATGGAGCGTAGATTATGACAAGAGGTTGAGAATTTGTGGATTGCAAACGCTAGCAGACAGGTGAAAGAGAAGTAATATGGTCAAATCCCACAAACGTTTGAAAGGGTGATACGGATACCATTAAATGGAATTTTTTCGTTTAATGGAAGTGGGCAGAAGACAAGAGGTTGTCCATGGAAGTTCAAAATCAATGCAGTCAAGAAAAGCATGAGAGCTATCTGGGCGTGACTGGAAGGTCTTCTCTTGGGTGGTTGTGAGTGCAGATAGTGTGAAGGAGTTCAAGAAAGAATGATAGATGCACGTAAACACAAGAAAGATATTTAATTAACCAAATATTTCGGTCTGGAAATAGCAGACCATCCTCAGTGGTATTACAAGAACAGTAATAAAAAATGCAAGCTAGAATATTAACAATAGATCGTTAAAATTAAAACACGCCGCGTGATGTTATATCGCTAAGTATGAAACGGAATATTTTGAAGTAGAGACATGATTGAAAAAAAAAAAAAGATTATGAGTAATCTTGATTAGACTTTCCCATATTTTTGATATAGATATACAGTCATTACGATTCAGGTTGGGACGATGAAGCAAGGTCTCCACGCTTTCCTTGAACAAACGTTCGAACCTATAACGGGATCTATGTAAGAGCCGAGTCCTGGACCAAAAGATGCTCTGGTCAGTTTCAATCCCGTGTTGAGCCAAACCAGACTTTTCAGGTTTGTTGTGAAGAATGGAAGATTGATGTTCTTGGATTTGTTTTTCAAGAGAACGTCCAGTCTGTCCAAAATAGGAGAGATCACAGTTGTATGGAATTTGATAAACTCCAGGAAGAGATAAAGTTGAGCGTTTGTCTTTTGGAGAAGGAAAATGAGAAGACAATTTGTTGATAGGTGAATAAGCAGCTGTTAAATCATATTTCTTTAAAATTCTTGCGATAGGTTCTGAAATACCGGAGATATAAGGAATAGGCACTCGTCGTAATGAAACTTTTGTTGTTCTCATCTATTTTCCTTCAACCATCCTTTTGGGCAAGATATATAGATGACATCTTTACTATTTGGCCTCACAGCAAAAACTCTTTACCTTCTTTTTTAAACAGTATTAATTCCTTGCATCATCGTATAAAGTTTACTATGGAAATAGAAGAAAACAACCAGTTATCTTTTTTAGACGTTCTCCTCATCCGGTCAGCTTCAAATATTCTTACAATCACAGTATACAGGACACCAACGTTCACAGGTCGTTATATTCTTAAAGAAGTAGCCCATCATCCTTGTAAAAAAACAGGAATTATAAAATGCCTCATCAGAAGAACAAAAACTAATTGTTCTACTTTTGATTATCTACAGAGAGAACTTTCTACTATCCAACAACACATGAAACTCAACGGCTTTTCTGAAAAAAGTACTCAACATCTTCTCAATTCTTATAATCCACCACAAAACAACAAAGTTTCAATATGTCGAGTACCAATTCCTTATATCTCAGGTATTTCAGAACCTATCACAACAATTTTAAAGAAATATAGTTTAACAGCTACGTATTCAGCTATTAACAAATTGCCTTCTCATTTTCCTTCTCCTAAAGACAAACGCTCAACTTTATCTCTTCCTGGAGTTTATCAAATTCCATACAACTGTGATCTCTCCTATTTTGGACAGACTGGACGTTCTCTTGAAAAACAAATCCAAGAACATCAATCCTCCATTCTTCACAACAAACCTGAAAAGTCTGGTTTGGCTCAACACGGGATTGAAACTGACCAGAGCATCTTTTGGTCCAGGACTCGCCTCTTACATAGATCCCGTTATAGGTTCGAACGTTTGTTCAAGGAAAGCGTGGAGGCCTTGCTCCATCATCCCAACCTGAATCGTAATGACTGTATATCTATATCAAAAATCTGGAAAAGTCTAATCAAGATTACTCATTAATTTTTTTTTATCAATAAAGTCTCTACTTCAAAGTATTCCGTTTTATACTTAATACTTAGTGATATAACATCACCCGGCTGTTTTATTTTTAGCGATCTATTGTTAGTATTCTAGCTTGTATTTTTTTTAAAATTGTTCTTGTAATACCATTGAGGATGGTTTGCTATTTCCAGACCGAAATATTTGGTTAATTAAATATCTTTCTTGTGTTTATGTGCGTATATCATTCAGTCTTATGTCACAAGTATCCTTAAAACAGCAAGGAGTTCAAGAAAATATAACATGTAATGCAAATGACAAGTGCCCTCCTATTATTATTATTATTATTATTATTATTATTATTATTATTATTATTATTATTATTATTATTCACCACGCTTCTTCAACCACTAACACATATCTTGATATACTAAGTCAGTACAACATAAACCCTACCATTAACTCCCCAACAAGAGAAGAAATACTCAATAACTCACTAACACAATCATGCATTGATCATATCAACATACGGGTTCCCATCCATACATATACATCATCAGTAATTAACGTAAAAATTGCCGATCACTACTTTGTCTCAACTTCGTTCTATTACGTTTCCTACCCCCCCCCTCCTCCCACCACCACAAAAGTCGACAAAACTCGATCATTCTAAAGAGCATTATCGATAACCAAGTAAAAAAATACAGACTGGAATTCCCAACTTAAAATAAACGATCCTGTAACATTATACGAGAAGTTTCAACTAAAGTTCACAGAAATATACAAAAAAGCAACAAAACCTACACAAACGAGGCGACAAACAGACAACATCCATGGATAAATGACGACATACTAAATACTATTACTGAAAAAGAAAATCTATGGAAAAAACTTAAAAAGTCAGCCAGTAACACACATTTACAAACCATATACAAAAACACAAGAAATCAACTAACAACAAAAATTCGTAGGGCAAAAAGACGCTACTACTTCCAAAAATTCATGGAATATAACAACAACATTAAGAAAACATGGGCCACACTCAACGAATTAGTAACCCGAAAAAAGAAAACTTCAGCACAAGATTTTATTGCAAAAAGCTTCGTTCAGGACACAAACCAAGAGGAACTAGCAGACTCATTCAACCATGCTTTCACAAACAACATCACACAACTCAAAAAAGACAAACTACCAACAATCTATAGAAAACTACCGATACAAAGTCAACAACAAACGATGGATTTTCCACTCATAACAAAGCAGGAACTGAAAGAAGCAATCCTACAACTAAAACCAAAGACCACTCCAGGAATAGACAAAATAAGACTCACAGACCTTATAACACACTTTGAACAAATAAATCTAATACTTTTGAAACTCGTGAACATAATATTCGACACAGGCATTATTCCACAACAACTAAAAACTGCAGTAATTACGCCAATATACAAACACGGCAAAAGAAACGATACTCAGAACTACAGAACAATAGCTACACTACCAGTCATCTCAAAAATTCTAGACAAAATAACACACACCAGACTACAGAACTATTTACAGAAGTACAACATCATCTCATAAAACCAATATGGTTTTCAGTAAACAAAAAGCACCATTACTTTATTAGAAGCCGACACAATAAACAAACCTCTCGACAAAAACAAGTACGCCGTCCTTACACTGCTGGGCCTAAGCAAAGCATTTGACACACTTGAACATGATATACTACTCACCAAACTATACTCAATAGGTATAAGAGGAACACTGCATACATGGTTCAAGAACTACCTCTCAAACAGAACACAAGTAACAAAAATAGGTACATGTCACAGTCAGAGTATACAAGTAAAACACGGTGTACCTCAAGGTGCCATATTATCACCCACACTATTCAACATATACATTAACGATGTTCATAGCATATCCATAAGAAGTCAAATATTTCAATACGCAGATGACACAGCTCTACTAGCAATCCACACAGACATTAACACAGCTCTACTAGCAATCCACACGGACATTAACACAGCTCTCTGCAAAGCACAACAAGACCTAAACGAAATCACAACATACTTCCACCAAAACGCAATTCGAATCAACGGTACCAAAACACAGATGTTGATAATACACAACCCAAGAATCATGCGCCCTGCATCACTATCGATACATTGTCACACATACCGCTGCATTAACAACAAAAATACCTGCCAATGTTCCGAAATCAAACCTGTAACACACGCAAAATACCTCGGTCTCTATATAGATTCCCACCTTAAATGGACAAAACATATAGAATACCTACACACCAAACTCCGGATCATCGCAACAAAACTCTTCCAAGTTAAAGACATTATTCCACCCAACATAAAAAAACTCATATATCACAGTATCTGCTAATCCCTACTCAGATACGGAATAACAGTCTATGCAAATACATCAAACAGCTACCTAACAAAATTAGAAACACTACACAGGAAAATCGTGTCAACAGTGATCTGGACACCTTACACGCAATAACCAATATCCGACAAGTACATGGCGAATTCTGAATTCTCTGAATTCTGAGCATTAACAACACTAAACTGTTTCAGCACCTGAAACACTACATGCCATTAACAAAGAATTACTTCAACATCATCTATCGAAACAACAGAGACACATATCGTATAACACGACCAACAACAACTCTCTACATCCCCACACCCTTCAACAACTCATACGGTTCTTTTGTGAGATCACATCAGATACCCACGCAACTCAACAACCTGCCAAGAAAGTTAAAACACGTAGATAACTACAGAACATTAAAAAACGAACTCTGGAAAATATACCAACAAAGTTAAGAAACCATTAACACCAATATATACATCACAAATCACTAGCATCCAATGCCTACATCCCATACATAAACAGTAGCAACAACACAAATAGTGAAGGCTAAATCCCACTCTCTTCATAAAAGCTAACCCAAGCTTCGAAGTAGGTGGGATTAACTTGCCTCACTCATCTACAATTAATCCTTATAAGCAATTGCAGAAATTTGTATGTATAATCACTCTTTCTCAAACTTAAAAAATAAAAGATCTCTCTCCCTCCCTCACACACACACACACACACACACACACACACACACACACACACACACACACACACACACACACACACACACACACACACACACACACACACACACACACACACACACACACACACACACACACACACACACACACACACACACACACACACACACACACACAAAATAAACCTATGACAAACCTTTCTCAAAAATCACCACTACAAGGACACAAACAAACACACCATATCCAAATCCAACCCTACTTGAAAAAAAAAAAAGTTAAACTGTGTAATATCCAAATCCAACCCTACTTGAAAAAAAAAAAAGTTAAACTGTGTAATATCAGTTGACGCCTTCCTCGCACGCACCAAGAAACTGTAAAATCAACACCTGGCTTGTCACCAGTATAGAAACATAACCACGAAACCACCACCATCTATTATCTTCTTCAGATAAGCTCTGCAAAGCTTCGAGGAAGAAAATCAGAAATGCCTCCCAAAATATTATTATTATATTAGTTATTCACTCAAAAAATAAAAATAAAAATTCTGTATATTCATCACTGTTAACATTAGAACATGCGTTGTAAATGCACAATACAGAAGCAAAGAGTGTTATTAAAATTTTTAACTGAAATCTGATGCAGAAAAATTTTTGAAATTATACTCAAGATAACTGTTGTATATACATATGTAAATATTTTACCGATGAACAGAAAAATTTTTATTAAAAAAATATATATTATAATTATTTAAAAATATTACCAACCTGCAAGTATCTGTTATTCACAATTGTAATGTATTATAAATATTATATATATACGTGTATATATAAATATTATTGTATCTATCTATGTAATTTATCTAAGACATAATAAAATGTTTAAAAAAATATTATTATTATTATTATTATAATCCTCAGATAAGCTTATATATAAGCTTCGAGGATGAAAGCAGAGAAATTAGATCTCATCCAAGATGTATCATATGTAACCAAATGCATGTAATGCACGTATCACATGAAACCAATGTATGTAATGTATGTATTATATGTAAACCAATGTACGTAATGTATGTAATAACTGTAACAAAAGTATGCAATATAGAGTGATTATGTCCATTCATATTGTATATATAGAGTGTAAAATTACAAAGAAACATCTGTAATAATCATCATTATGAATATTATAATAATATACGTTGTAAACAGTTATTATTATTATTATTATTATTTAAAAAAACTTTATGTACGAGAAAGTATTTGTCATGCATAATTGTGTTCCTATAATGTATGTAATTTATCTAAGAAATAATAAAAAGTTAAAAAAAAACAAAAAAATACTATTTATTTACATATTGTATAATATTATGATATTATACAATAATATAGCATAATAAGTCTTCAGTGATTTGTTTGTATCGATCAGTGGTGTCCAACGTAAACAAAACTAACGTTTTAAGGAGAATAAACTATTATTTAGATATTGTTCATGTGTAGGTGAATAACTAATTTAATTACCAACTAGTTTCGCCGGCTTTCAATAACAAAACAGTGATCGTGAAACAATGTTTCACGCGCACTAATTTGTGATTGAAATAGAAGTTCAAGTTAACGTTTAGCTTGTAATTTTAGTTTTCTTTGCTTTCCTGATTGTACATGAAGCCGACAGCATAAGCTGGCGATACTAGTTGGTAATTAAAATAGTTATTCGCCTACACTTGACCAACATCTAAATAATAGTTTATTCTCATTAATCTTTGTGGTCAAATATCAACAATTTTGAATAAAAACTAACACTTGGATTTTTTTTTATTTATTGGGTAATAAATAAAAATTCCCTCTGCGTATCCATAAGGAATATTTTTTCAATTTATTTATTCTTTATCTTACAACATTAAAATATACGTGATATAAAATGGCTTTGAAATTTTAATAGCTGTTGAAATATGCTGGGCACCTATTGCAATGTATGGAATGGTATCTCTTGCACTAGTTTGCGTCACAGTGTGACCTTCTCTCAATATACTCTAATCATTGCAGGTGTATTAAATGATATATCATTTCAAAGAAAATTTCATGATGAGTTCAAATATATGTTTAGCCCTCATAGAACGCTGTTGCGCGGCCAGCGAAGAGCATAAAAATGAGTAAAGTTTTTCACATGTGGTAAAAGGACATGCGACTCACTCATTTTATGGCTGTAAATTCATGAATCATATACAATCGTAAAGGTCTTTAGGAGGTCATAATTTCTGGAAATAAATTCTTGATATATACACAGAAAATAAAAATTTATAGTAAGCATTACAGGGAATACCTATATGTATATTGCAGTAATATTACTTATAGATTGCTAAACAAACATTCATATTATCGTCAATAATTATGGAGGCACACTGTGATGAAGAAGTTACTTTAATTATATTTAAATAAAAATTAGTCAATATTTCATTAATCCTTTCATAAATTTAGTGGATTCTATTTAGTTAAAAGAAATTCAGAATCTCTGTGATATCAGTTGGTTAGGTATTCGATATAATGAGCCATTTATTATTGGTATTAGTGAATCCTGGTTATCAGATGGATTGTAATCGGTCTACTATTTTTAGGAATGACAGGATAGGAGGAGGAGTACTACTAATGATATCAGATGACTTAAGTCCGGTTAGAGTAGAAACACAAAAAACAATTATGGTAACAATGTCCCATGCAGTTTGACCATGTCCGGCGAGTTTGAGTCTATCTGGTGTGAAGTGAAGGTTAAGAGAATGAAGTATATGGTGGAGTTGCTACAGACCTGGCAGCTCAGTTGTAGGGGATGAAGAAATGCATTGCCAATTTAGCCTTATGGGTACCAAGCGAATAATCATTATGGGTGCCTTTAATTTTCCAAACATTGATTGGGTAGAAGGGAAATCTCCTGATAAGAAAGAACAGGAATTTATTGAATTATTGCGAGACAACTTTCTCAAGCAGCATGTGAAAGAAGGAACTCGAGGTCAAAGAGTTCGATTTGCTCATAACATCAGAAGGGGTCTCTGCTACGAATATGGCTATTTTACCACTAATTGGTAACAGTGATCATGCTGTGCTACTCCAATTAAAACAGGTTACATGCTGAACTACAAAGCTGGAAATTATGATCAACTTAGGAGAATACAATCTTTCGTAACACGGTATCAGTTACTGAATGGGAAATATGTCAGCAATGTAGGAATCTTTGAAAACATGCTTGAACGAGGCGGTATCTGAATGTATCCCTAGTGTTCGAAGAATAAATAGGCTGGGAGTGAAATGGATGTGCAGCCTTATTAAGCTAGAGGTCCACAAGAAGATGATGTGGAAAGAGTATCGTGAGAATAAAAGTGAGAGGAGTTATGAAATGTATAAAACGCAGGCCAGAAAAATAACGAGCATTGTGAGAAAAGCTAAAACGGAGTATGAAAAGAAATTGGCCATGCAAGCTAAAGGCACTCCAAAAGAATTTTATCGTTATGTCAGAAGCAAAAAAAAGAATGAATGTGGAAGAATAACTTTATTGAATGCAGATGGTACATGAGTGTCGGAAGCTAATGACATTGTTCAATTAATGAGTGCTCGCTATGATAAGATGTATCAACCAGGTGTATGTAAGATGGTGCACAGAGCTACCGCTACATGGGATGAAGAATTAGCGGTTCATTCATGAAAATGAGGTTGAAGAGCTGTTGCATAACCTGGATAAGAATTTTTCTATAGGGTGAGATGGAATATCAGCCCGTTTGCTAAAGGAATATTCAGCCGAATTGGATAGGACTTTCAGATATTTGTATAAATTGAGTCTCAGTCAGGAATGATACCACAGGAATGGAAGGAACGTATGATAGTTGTATTGTACAAGGGTGGTGCAAAAACTGATGTGTCTAAATACTGACCTATTAGTATCTCAGGTGTGATAGTGAAGATTTTAGAGAAGTTGGTAAGAACTCTCATACAGAAATGGGTAGACACTCATTCTATACTTTGCAGGGAACAGCATGGGTTTACTAAAGGAAGGTCATGTTTTAGCAATTTGCTCATATTTTATAGCAATGTTACGGCCTAGTTGGATAAAGGGAATGGATACACTATGATAATGTTGGCATTTGATAGGATACCACATATTTGCATGAACTGGAGAATATGGGATTGGAATATAAACTCCTGACTTGGACCAAGGGACAGTTGACAGACAGATAACAAAAATCACATACAGTGGGTGTGAATATGCCAGATTTCAGGTGACCAGTGGTGTACCTCGGGGTTCAGTCATTAAACAATATCCAACAATTATTAAACAATCTATACATTAATGACATCAGATTAGAGTTACAGCGGCATAATATATTAGCTGGGTTATGCTGCAAGAAACTGAGGAGGCAAGGGATCTTGGCGTATTGGTGGATAGGCATTTGAAGTTCAAAGAGCACATAGCAAAAGTTGCAAATACAACTCAGAGGATAATTGCAATGCTGAAACGAGCCATGAGGTAGTGGAATAGTCAGTTTGCCTTTGGGGGGGGGTAGTCAGTGCATCTAGTGTGAATGAATTTAAGGAATGATGCGATCAGCTGGTTTGGTCATTTATAGCCTCTCTCGATGAGGTCTCAGATAATAATAATACTGTACCCACCAAGGAGAATAGGTGGAAGGGGTCTGCTGTAAGTGAGACAGACTGTTTAAGAAGCTACATCGACAATAGCTCTGAGCCAATGCTTCAAGCAGTTACACAAGAGGGCCTTCTAAAATCAACAGGAAACAAATCCGATTACAAAATGGAACAGCAAAATAACCGAAATGTGCGGTGGAAAAACAAACCTTTGCATCGTCAATTTCTTAGAGATACTGAGGAAAAATTGACGTGACCAAGACGTGGAAATGGCTACAATATGGATATATGAATAAATGAAACAGAAGGATTTATTCTAGCAGCTCAAGAACAGGCATTACACACTAATACGATGAAAGCAAAATTTTTGAACATCAATAATAACAGCAAATGCAGATTATGGGAACAAAGAGATGAGACTGTAGAACATCTAATCAGTGCCTGCAGCAAAATAGCTCAAACTGACTATAAATACCGCCATGATCAAGTGGCCAAAATAGTTCATTGGCATGTATGCATACAATATGCCTTTCCTACTTCTTATAACTGGTGGCAGCATAAAATTGAGACAGTACTGGAAAACGAAAGAGCAAAAATTCTCTGGGACTTTCAAATACAAACTGATCGGCATTTGGAACACAATAGACCTGACATCACAATTATCGAACATCGACAGGTTTGGATTATCGATATCGCAGTACCCAGTTATAAAAACATTAACAACAAAGAACTGGAAAAAATGACTAAATATCGAGATCTGGCAACCGAAGTTGGCCGACTGTGGCTTAAACACACCAAAGTCATCCCAATAGTTATCGGTGCACCTGGTGCAACTTCAAAGAAGCTATCCAGATACTTACAGCAATTAAACATTAACGAAATGAACCCATAGAACCTCAAAAAACAGCATTACTTGGAACAGTCCATATTTTACGACGCTACCTGACGGACTATTCTTAGATTCTTTGCTAGAATCTGAATTGGTTTGTATCACCAGTCAAATTATTTTTTTAAGTATCATCTTGTTTTGACTGTGTATCAATTATGTGAATAATAATAATAATAATAATAATAATAATAATAATAATAATAATAATAATAATAATAATAATAATAATAATAATAATATTTTATAATTTAAATTACTTTGAATGAAATCAGATGCTTCTGGCTAACATTATGAATATGTGTTATTCACGCCAGTTATAGATCGATTTGCTTTTTTTTTTCCCATATTCTATTCTTTGCAATATGCACTATCTGAGTATTTTAACCTGTCAATAACACAATTTTATTTGTTTCAGTAAGACAATTCAACAATAGTTGGGGTATCAGAATATTTTATCTTGTTTCAATATTTTGCGAACGTCTATATTTTGTAATGAAATTTTGATGTTTACTTCAAATATCTGGCTACGTAAACATGAAGGTTTTAGGGACACGATCATTCATGACTTGCTTGAAAATGAAGAGGAGAATGTGACATTTTTAGCACCGTCTTTCAAACAATTTATGCTGTTATTACTATGTTGCAGTGGAACACTCCCCAGAGATGAGCGAATAGGACATGGATGAACTCATCCCCGAGGAAAAAAATTGGAAGTATCACGTAACTGTGGTAACAAGATGAGTATTTATTTACTTCCACCTCAACTACTTTTTTAAAACAAATAAATTTGTGTAGCGCAGTCTACTCAGCGCATAAAAGTAGGAACAGTAAAAATATATTTCTCTAAAAAGATATAACATTTAGCGAAAGATTATTCTTTTCATTTATTTATAATCCTGGGATAAAATATATTGCTTCATGTAGGAAGCTCACTTTTAAGTTGGATCTTACTGAAAAATTAGTTGGAGGGCTTTGAGTTAAATATTTATTTTTTTCATAGAGCTCTTTGCTAGTTTAATACACAAACAATACACGATTTGTGATGTCAATAATTTCAATATTTTGTTGCCTCCGAATGTGCCTTCAAATTGTTTCATACAAATTATGCTTCAAATGATTCAATTAAAAATATAAAAAAAAGAATTCAATACAATCAACTGTTCAATAAACGTTACCTAGAAAGCGAACCGACTTCTGATAAGTTTAATAACATGCGCAGTAGTTAACAGTTATAAAAAACCTTATGCGGGGTAGAAAATCAGATTTTGAAATAGGTGGCGCCATTGAAATGTGTCTGAAATACTGCGTGTGAAATTGTGATTTTCAACATTTATTCAGTTCATTGTTGTTAAGGGTTACCTTATCCTTATAAGGACTGGCTTAAAGGGGCGAAGCAAGAATGCTTTTCATATTCCCCATTATCTGTAGAGGACAGTGTAGGGATAAGGTGTTATTGAGCTATTAATTAAAGCTCTGATCATGGCAGGAGGGTAACAGCAATAGCCGAGCCTCAGTTAGAACTTCATTGGCTACAGCATTGCGATCCATTACCCTCCAAGGGTATTGGATTGAATGAATCAATCACCGTGAACTTCAATTCGAAGCGTCTGCTTCCTTGTTAAGGGTTACTTCATTTGAATGCTGCTTTCGGTTTAAAAGATTCATTTAATTTTGTGGTGTTAGAATGGTTCTTCATGTTTTTTCTCATAGATTCCTTTTGTCTCTATAATTGCATTACAATCCAATCATAGATTATATGAGTATATTCTTTATTGTTTCGGTTATGAACTCCGTTAGTTCTCACTTTCATCAGCTGTCTGCAGACAGTGTTGTTTTCCATGGATCAAATACAAAAATCTATAACGGAGTTCCTAGCGAGCAAGATCATTGTTGTTTTTATTTATGTTCATTGCACATGGAAAGGAAGTATGCTTATTTAAATGAAAGAAAAAGACAATCAGGCTATATATCGTCAAAGAAGTAAGAATCCACGAATATATTTCATCAACAATTATTGGAATGGATGTCTAATGGCTAAAATGCAACTGAACAGAGTGATGCATTGTTGTGTAAAATATATAAAACATTACACGAGTTTTCTTTAAATGGAAAACCTTATTTAAAATATTTTATTTATTTTTATATATTCTGAAGACATCATTAATTTTACCATAATAAATATCCATATCTTATTAATGAAAGGCTTTATTTCTGTATGATAGATAAAGATTTTCCAACACCTTTTTTAAAATTTATTATTACTATAATATAAACTTGTAATATATAATATATATTTTAATTTTAATCACCTGATGCGAGGGCTTAGATGTGGTGGATCAATCGACCGTGAGATGCGGTGATTGATTCATTCAATCCAATACCCTTGGAGGGTAATGGATGGCAATGCTGTAGCTAATGAAGTTTTAACTGAAGCTCGGCTATTGCTGTTACCCTCCTGCCATGATCAGAGCTTTAATTGCTCAATAACACCTTATCCCTACACTGTCCTCTACAGATAACGGGGAAGATGAAAAGCATTCTTGCTTCGCCCCTTTAAGCCAGTCCTCATATAAGGACTATAAGGATTTTAATCACCTATAAATAAATAAATGCAATACAATATAACAAGGTAAAGCAAGTGTAATATATAATATATATATAGTACAACTGATGTCGTTCTTTACACAGCGAAGATAATTAATGTGTCTTAGATTCTGTGAGCAACATTCACACTTCGTTTCGCTTATGAGAAAGTGAACGTCCATTCTAGTTGAAGGCTGTTCGGGCAAATGGATTTTATGTAACTGTGATAAATAGCTAACCCATACTCTTGGTCTAAGCTGTGCCGTATTGTGTGCGTGTGTTTGACTCTAATGTGACAGATTCTAATTAACATTGAAATAGTTACTGAGAGAAGCAGCAAGAAAGAAGGGACGTACGATCGATGATAGAATAGCGAAAACTGGAGTTGATCACTGGTGGCTCCACTGTATAGTTCAATTTAAGTTTTAGTTGCTTCCATTTTATTTCTTTTTGCAGTTAACAAACAGTTGGTTGTAATAAACAATGTTCTCCCCGCCATCTCAATATTTAAATTACTTTATTATAGACGCTAGAGCCAACACATCATTATTTCCTTACGCATAAAGAAATTATAGTATTTTTCTGAAATTTTGACTGCAAGCATTAATTTCTATTTTGAATTGCGCAGTTTTAATTTAGCTTCCCTCACTAACTTAAAAAAAATCGAATTAAATTCCGAGGTTTATTCCCCCTAAACTATCTTTATTGTTTTTATTAAAACTAATTTTAACAAATAAAATTTAAATTCATATCGTTCGTAATTACATTAATTTTCTATCGTTCGTAATTACATTTTGAGAAGGTTTAAGTTTTTGACTTTTGGAAAAACTTAAAATATTGCTTATCTTAAAATATATTTGGTGGATTATTTACTATTAATTAACACTCGAGAAATACACGCAGTTATTATTTTATGTAGAATAACTTTTATAGCTTATACTCAGTGGGGGCTCGTGGCTTTCAATCTTGGGGGTGCTGCAACTTTCGAAATATACATACACACTGTAAGTACAGTGTATACGTGTTTGGATAAAATATTAAAATTATGGTAACAATTAAAAAAATAATTAAACATCAAAAAATATTGTTTATTATCGATAAAATTATACTGTTTAGTATAATTCAAAATTACTTAAAAATAAAATCCATTATCATAACCCCAATAATGTTCTAAAATAAAAACTATAACAAATGTTATGTCTTTAATTGTAATGTCCAAATATTTAAAGAGCCGGAGTAAACACGATAAGCACTACGAACACTCTACTACTGGCGCAAACTGCATATAAACAACAGTGGAACTGCGCGACGGACAGTGCCGCATTACGCTAATAGCTCGCATCTCACTATGACGTGTATATGCTTGCGGGCTTAGCAATATGGCACTGTGGTAAACACAGTGCTGCTAGCGTCCTTCGCCCTCCTAAGTGCTACAAGATGGATTTTTATTATTTTTTATACAAAATAAGAGAATTTAAAGGATTGTTGATGATAAAATTAAATATTACAAGCAAATATAAATAAATTAATAAATATATTCATATATCGAGAAAAACTGGGGGGTGCCGCAGTTCCGTAGTGCCTATGCACGAGCCATCCCTTTTTATCTAATGTAAGATAAAAAGCGTTTGGCTTTTTATCTTAGATTAGATATTTCATTGAACGTTATATTTTGTTTTACTTATTTCAGGTATGGTTAGAACAAAAACCGAATTAACAAATCCCTCATTCTGTATATACATGACTATCGCTTTTCTAAAGGTCAAACGTAGCTCGTAGATAATTTAATATTTATTAATATATTCTGCCTCCGCTATGTCTCCAACATTAAAATAAAGTTTAAAAAAAACCCACAGTCAATGTACCCGAAAGATTCTGAGACCAGAGGATACGTATTATATTTCTAAGCAAATAAAGCAGGTAAAAAAATAATTGCTAACATACCCTTCTTATATCGTACTTGCAAATTGTTTTGGCTTTCGTCCAGCTCATTATACTTCTCATCTCTCGGGTTGCTTTTTTTTGCTTTTTTTTTCTATCTCAGCTATAGACAGGCGCATTAGTCTAAAACAAGAAGCTACAATTACGTTCATTTATTTCTCTCGAGTTTTCTTTTCTTCTTGCAAACCAACTTTTTGGTTGCATTAGCACCAGGACAGAAGATTAAGATTTGAATTTATCCCATTCTGTCTCCCTCGGATACACTTCTTTCTCCTCTCCTTGCCGAATAACATCTCTTCTCATTGCGATGTCAATCTTCTCTTGCCTAGATATGTGGAAGACTAGATATAGTTCGAAATATAGCTGGAAAGGAAAAAATTGGTCAGTTGCTCTACCTCAAAACTACTTTTTTGAGCTAAACGGCTTTCTATCAATACCGTCATATGCATTTCAAATCAGAAAAAAAAATATAATAAGACTTACGAACAAAATTGCATATCGAAGTCATTGACCACCATCCTTATTGAATATATTTACGAAAATAGTAATTCATTTAAAATTGTCTTGAATTGGCTTAAGACGTTGTTTGGAGTACTATCATAAAAACCAGATGCGAATAATAATAAATTTGAGAGTGTTGATTTGGTTTGTTTAATATTTTTTTTCCCAATGTTATTTTACAAGCGGTAAGAGATGTACAATCCCTCCTCCTCAGGGATTTCAAAACCGCATACACACTCACACTTAAATTGTAAAGACGTCAAATGTGCATGGATAAGAAGCGTGAATCATTCATAAATGTCTTTTATTTTTTTAATTGAAAGCTCTCCGGATTTTTCAGCAACTAAGAATTTTGGGTGCTGAAAAATCCAAACTAAAGAAGTCTATAGTTTGTAGACTGAAGTGCCAGTAATGCTGCTGCTACGTCCATATTTGTGAATTTATTTAGATGGTTGATGATTTCCAGTGCTTCTTATGCGATTACCTACTTATTGGAGGCTTGACTGGACTTGCAAAAAGTATGTCTGGGGGGGGAGAGACACTGCTACCAGGCACGTCCCCCATGTGGCCGATGGGGGAAACTCAAATGGGTTGTTCTGAATTAAGAATAAAGAGCCGTGGACCAAAGGATGTAGCAGAGGCATGGCAAGCTGGCTACATTATTATGCCAGTAAGTTTCATGAGCAGGAGAAAGTCTACAAACCGAGATAATGCTACTGCGTACGGGACACCCGACGCGCCTACTCGAAGACCACATAGAGTAGGTGAGAAATCAGCAGTGTAGTCAGCCAAGGGCGTGAAACACGTATCCACCCTCAACATAAGATCATTATACCGACCTGAAAAGTTGCAATTAGTCCAGAAAAATTTTAAAAGACTGAAATGGAGTATTTTAGGTTTATCAGAGACACATGGTGAGAAGATGGATTCATGGATTTACCAGAAGGAAGACTATACTTCTCACGAAGAAAAGATAACATACACAGAGGATTTGAATTATTAATTGAGAAGAAACTTACACACTCAGTAACTGAAAAAAAACCAGTGTCTCTTAGAATAATCACAGCGAAACTTCAAGAAAAGGAAAAAGGTCAAACAATTAAAATAATCCAAATATATGCACCAGACAGTAACCATTCAGAGGAAGAAATAGAAAATTTCTATGAAGAAATACAACAGGAAATAGATAACTCCAAAAATAGAGAACTCATGGGAGATTTCAACGCTAAAATAGGAAAGTTCACAGCAGACAAAAAAAAGATGTGATGGGGAAATTTGGATACGGAGACCTTTACGACAGAGGAGAACAATTACTCCTATAAAGCAAACGATCTAGTGATTGAAAACACATTCTTCTATCAACTCCCTAATAAAAAATATACATGGACATCCCCAGAAGGTAATATAAAGGCTGCATAAACTATATCATCATAAACAAACAATGGAAAAGATCAGTAAGTAATCTACGAACATTAAGAAGCTTTGATTTGACACTGAGCACGAAATCTTAACTGCCAAAGTGAAGATGAAATTCAACAGGAAAAACAATATCAGAAAAGAAGAAAACACCAACCGTACAAAACTAAAAGATAGCTCAAGCAGAAGTCGATGATTTAGAACAATGTGCTTGAAATTAAAACCCTCTATTTTCCAGAACAGTGAAAAACACTGGGAAGGAAAAGAAAAGAAACAGTATAACTAAGATGAAAAGCCAAACGGCTATTTTTTTTCTGGCGAGGTTGATATAAGTTATGGGGATAAAAATCCCTTATTGTTTTTCAGCCAGTAAGCGAAACTAAGATCGAAAACTACGATCTGTAACGTTTCATGCTGACGAACTGTCAGCGTATCCAAGCGTAAGTGACCACTTGGTAGTGCCACACCACTTTTATCCCCTTAGCTTATATCAATGTCGCCAGAAAAAAATAGCCGTTTGGCTTTTCATCTTAGTTATACTATGTTATAATATAAATATAATATAGTGACACACCTTTCCGGCAATCGTATAGCAAAAGTATGTAAGTTTTCTTCACTTAAACTCTGATATTCTAGGTCTAGCTACTCACTGATGAGACCTCAAAAAAAGGTTGAAACCGGTCTGGGTAGTGACCTCTCCTCATAATGTAAAACAGTACTACATCTCTTAAGAGCTGTGTGTTGTACATTATGAGAAAATATAAAGAACAGTGAGGGATCTTGCTCCACCTTTGCAACGAGTTGTCGTGGTGTGGCACTACCAAGTGGTCACTTACGCTTGGATACGCTGACAGTTCGTCAGCATGAAACGTTACAGATCGTAGTTTTCGATCTTAGTTTCGCTTACTGGCTGAAAAACAATAAGGGATTTTTATCCCCTTAACTTAGAAAAGAAACAGTGTTATCAATTGCAAAAGACACTCTAGGTACCAAACCCAAAATAAACAAACAGTGGATAACCCAAGAAATCGTAGCTACAACAGAAGAGAAAAGAGAGGCCAAGATACTTGTAAACCAACAAAACAATGAAGAGAATAGAGAAAAATATAGAGCACTAAAAATAAAGTTAATAACCTATCCAAAAAAGCCAAACAAAAATGGTTAGAAGAAAAAGCTAAGAAATGCCAAGAAGCATACCAAAAAAACAATCTAAAAGTCTTCCATGACACAATAAGATTAATTACAAAGGAATTCTCAGCAAAAATCGTAACAATGATAAAAAACAAGATGACTGAAACTGGGAATATTGAAGATATAAGCAAAATCTGGTCAAACCATTTTAAGACTATCTTCCACCAAGGAAACAAAACTACAATGCCAACAATAGAAGAAAATAATGATCACCCAAAAATTTTACAAGTTAGATTCGCAATAAAACAGATGAAAAACAATAAAGTACCAGGCATTGATACTATCCCTACTGAACTGTGGTCATATGGAGGCGGCACATCAATAGAATTTAATAGGATTTAACAACCCTATTCAATAAAATACTACAAACAGGAGAAATCCCAGATGACTGGAGAAGGAAAGATCATCCCAATATACAAGAAAGGAGACAAAAGAGACTGCAGAAATTACAGACCAATCAATTTACTCTCTCACACCTATAAAATATTCGTAAGAACTATACAAAATAGATTAAAAAACACCTATGAAGAACTGATAGGCATAGAACAAGCTGGTTTTCGAGGAAACTCTTCAACAATAGATTTTCACATTGCACCAACCAGCAGAGCTCAGCTGGGAAGACCATAAAGAACTATATTGTCATTTTGTGGACTTTAAACAAGCTTTCGATAGCATCAACAGAGAAATCCTTCTTAAAGTTCTACCAGAAAAAGTAATAGACAAATATATAATACAGTTTCTGATAAAATATTACTCTAAGACAAATGCAATAATTAAACAGGACACACTCACAATAGAACCCATAGAGATCCAAAAAGGAGTAATACAAGGATGCCCATTATCCCCATGCCTATTCAACATATATCTAGAAGAAGTTGTAAAGAAGGCAATAGACAATGAGCCTGGAATCAATGTCAATGGTTTAAACAAAAATAATATCACATATGCGGATGATCTCGTCCTTATTGCAAGAACCCCAAATGAACTATAAAGGTTGATAAACAAGCTAAACGAAACCTGTAAAACATATGACATGACAATAAATATACAAAAGACAAAAGTGGTGAAAATATGGAGGAACAGAACTACTATCTCAGCCACCCTGAATGGAGAACAAATAGAACAAGTAGACAACTTCATATACCTTGGATCAAAACTAACAGAAACAATAGATGAACTCTAAACGATCAAACACAGAATGGCGATAGGATGGACCACCATGGGAAAATTACAGAAAATCTGGAAAAGAAACACGATATCTAAGCAAGCCAAAATCGAATTATATGAAGCAATAATTATACCAACAGTCATCTATGGAGTAGAAGCGTGGACAATTAAGAAAAGAGAGGAGAAAAAACTGCTGGAATTTGAAATGAAATGCTTAAGAAAAATAAACAGAACAAGTTGGATAGAAAAGAAAACAAACAGCACAGTCAGACAAGAACTATTGTATAAAAAGACAATAATAGAAAAAATTAGAAAACAACAACTGAGATGGTTTGGACACACTGCACGCATGAACACAGACAGACTTCCTAACGTCCTAATCAATAGTTTTCCAACTGAATAAAGAAGACTCGGAAGACCAAGAATTACTTGGCTGAAATTAATAAAGAACATCTCGGGATGCAGAACATATAAGGAAATTTTTCGAACAGCAAGGAATAGAGCAGACTGGAAGATCCTGCTCAAGAGAAGACCCAATCCGTCTTAGACGGAAAAGAAGAAGAAGAAGAATAGAAATTCGTGGATGTGTTGTAACCATAAACCTCCCAGCCGCGAAATCTTCTACAGCTTTATTGATTTCGTGTTAGCCAATATCATAAAAATTTGCCGAATGTTTTATATCGGAAACAGAGTTAGTCCTTCCTTCTACTAAAATATGATTAGAGGATAAATACAATAATATATTATGACACTCATTTCTTGGCGTTTTATCGCACTGAAACAAATCCCAATAGTTCCAGCTACACTTGAATTAAAGCAACAAGAATAGATGAGTGCAACACCCTTTGGATTCATTTATTTTTAATTGTAATTCAGCTTTGGTTATTGTTCTTATCACGTCATCCAAAAGCTCATTTTGTCACTTGCACATAATTGAGATGGTTACATGTATATCTCTCTTGTTTTCTGTTGTGGATTTCATCTCAAATTGAGAAATCAATGCTATCCCACATCATTACCAAGGGACAAAAAAGCTAATAGAGCGATTGGTAGGAATTAATCGCTTGCAGTATTACTACAATAATCATTGTAATGAGTATTAATACGTGGATGAAGTACTTACATCCCAAGAACTTAGGTTTGATCGGATTTGGCTCCTTTGATGTATACGATGCACTATCACACTTTTGATGCAGTCTCCTGTCCCGGTCTTCTTCTATATTCCAGGAATAAATATTTATGGAAGTAAACCTCAGTACAAATCTGTGCAAGGCATCTCGAATCTCCCTGAGGAAAGAGCCCATCGCACCACAAATCACGCAATCCGATTTTACACAAATCTGTTACATATTCCAGCTTGCGGGAAGAAATTTGATCTCTGGATACTGACGACATACGATATGATCGGTGATCTCACCAATATCCAGAGAACGTGCTGATGATATTGAATAGATCTGGGCTTTATGTTACTGTTGCATTTCCTTAAAATACTCGTGTCGCAATTCAGATATATATATAACAGTCTGCAACCTGCATTAGATTTACAGGCCGATTCTCTTTCTCATGTGATTGAACTTTTCAGATTCAATTACAGAAAAACTATTATCCCTATTGATGTTCCAAACTCTTGCTTTATATATATATATATATATATAGTTAGTTTTATACATATTATTCTGTACATTCTCTTTAAATCTTCATTCAATCATTTCGTCTATTATCCAACCTAATAAACTATTCAAGAACGAACAGCTGCTCTCCTTATAAAATTATGCAAATATAAAGAGAGTTGTATTTACATATCCTTGAAGTTCCCCCATTTCTGTTCAAGGACCAATTGGAGCTATTTCAGCCAATTGGTCCTTTTTTGTTTGATGAGCAACTATTTTGTGGAAAGATCATCTGCTACATCGTCCAAGAAATTTGCTAGTATGCTCAACTCTCATATTTAACAAATTCTTTCATTTCATTGAAACTATTATGTAAAAATTCAGAAAAGATTACGCTAACAAAAGATAGTATAATTTGAATTAACATAATCAGTTTGTGAACATTTCCATAGTAGCATAATTTTGTTTTTCCTCTTATAGCTACCATTTTCTGTTCTTGAGCATAACATAAAAATCCTCTTTGTCCAATCATCGATAATTACCACTTTTTCTCATTAGATCAGTCTAAAAATATCACACAACCATTTCAATCCTTAATTACTAGAGGCTTTGATCAACCAGGCAAATCTCAAATGATTTTTTAATCTTGGATCTTTCTCACACAAATTTTCATCCTTTCTCATACTCCTGGATTGATTTCAGCTCATTTAACTCTTGCTTTCATCCTTGATTATCAACTGTATAAATTAACGCTGCAATACTATCCTAATGTCTCTCTTTGGGATCGATAGGATTCCATGCACATTTATTGGAAAGAATGGTTCTTCATTTCTTCTTCCTTTATATTTATTATTCCAGATAATATTTTCACAATATTTATAATAATGGGAATCATATACTTGTTCTTGTCAAGACAGTTATTTTTCTGCGAATTCTTCGACCAAACCAGCTGTAAACTCCAACAGTACGACCTCGTAAATCTTTCAAACGACAAACCTCAAAAATACGCTCAAATGTATTGGTCTTATTATTTGATTCCATTAAGGGTTGCCTTCAAGTAAGCCTATTATTAACGATTGGTTCCATTATTGTTTCCGACGTTTTTACAAAGTTATTTTTGTCTTTCTTGTTTCCACTTTTATAAATTAGAATAAAGAATTTTAATAATTAAAATTTCTGCTTCGAATATTGCTTTGATTAAAGTTATAAAAATGGGTTTTATACAGGCTGAGGTTGGTCTTTATAACCAGTCAAATTTGGTTTTGTTTTGGGGTAACTGAGTGCCAATTTTATTTCTTCCATTGTGACTGAAGGAAATGCTAAGCAATTTGCTTGCTGTTGGACGCCATCTTCATCGATTTAGACATGTCGGAAGTTGATTTACTTTTGCAATATTATTAATGAAGGTTTAGGTTTGAATTCTCTGGATGAAATATGTTTTTGGGAAGAGTTATACTTTGTTTTAATATCAAAAATGCATCTATTCTACTGGATTACTACAATAATATCAATGTTGATTCAGGGTATATTCCTTATTTTTCTTCCATTTTGTATTTATTTTGTTTTCTTCTGGTTTTGTTTTGTATATACCATGCAATATTTTGCAGATAGCATCATCTGCTACTCGCGGAGAATTTTCATACATTAACCTGTAACCAAATATTGATGTGGATTTGTTGATTTGCCCTTGAATCTGTGATACATCAGTTCTCTGGTGCAGATCTTTAGCAAGTTCCATAAGTAATACCATAAGGCAATGATCAGTTAGGTTTGTTTTAGTGGTGTAGGTGAGGTACTCATTTTCCGAGACGAACACTCAATGCGATATGCATGAGCATTCCGGACGTTTCTCTTCATTTTTTTCCCTAGAGGGATATTCTCTAAGGCATTTTCAAAGTATTAACTGATCAGTAGATCCAGATATTTTGACACAGAAGAATCTTTGTCACCTGTAACGATATTCCTATCACAGCAAGTTGGTTATTAAGGTGAGATTGCTTAGCCAGGTTTCCGTTCTGTGAAAGAAAGCCATTACGCTGTGGTTTGGTCTGGCGGGCGGGTACTGTATAATGCTAGGATTTCATATTACCAAAATGAATATCTTCAAGGTTTTCCATCATCTTCACTATTAGTTAAACAAAAGAGTTGTAAGTACTTCAGCACCCGTTTCTAGAGTGTTAACTTTTTTCTTTGCTTTATAATCCAAGCGTTACAAAGCGGTTCCACTTGTCACACCGATGTATAACTCATCGGCGAACTATTACCGACATTTCGTGGTGATCAAAGTTGTGGATGTAGCGGAGTGTAGTCAACAATCATTGAAGAACAAAGGACGTCACCATTATTAACAGACACCCTGAAATCGCTCAGGGAACGTCAAATGAGTCATGAAGTGTGATAATTGCCTGAAGGATTTATCCTCTAAGGGAAGTCGCGTGACGTGTAGAAAATGCCTCCGAAATCGGTACTTTAGATGCCCTGATCTTTCGGAATCAACCTGGCAACACAAGTTCAATGCATAATGTTGAGGAATGGAGAAGATAGATAGATGGCTGCCTTTCTTTCTTTAGGGTAAATTAACAAATATCCTATTTTACCAGAGACAGAATTATACAAAGAGCTCAATAGATTAAAAAAGCAGAACTAAGCCTTCCACTTAGAATTCCTGACATTTATTACGTGAAAACTGCTTTTGTGCAATAAGTTTTCGACAGGCAGAACACAAATTAACAGGTGCCATAGCTTTGTCAAATATAATTATTTTGAAATGGAAAAAGTCTTGCAAACTGTAAGCTATATAAAAATAATGTTGATGTACGGAAAGACTAATAAAAGATGCAACGAACTCCACCAAGAACTCTCTTCCTTAATGCGACAGCGAACTTTTAAATCAGCAAGAATATAAAGATCTTGTCATAAAATCTCTCTGAAACTGCACCTACAGAGATGATCCGAGAGAGGTAGTTTTAAAGTAGGGTCACGCTTTGGCACTCCTCTACAGTCTAATAACATTCGGATCGTAAATTTTTCTGTCCTAAGAAAAGGCTAGCCATGAGCAGCTCCTGTCACAGTTCGTCTTATAGCATGTCCACAAGAGACAATCTCATAACAGCTAGCAGACTGAAAAATCCAGTTGCCAGGGGTTAGAATACATCCCGTGATAATAGACCAACATTCCTTTCGGATTATTTTACAACGTTCCATCGGAATGCAGATAAAAAGTGTTGTAGGCTAGGGATGGGAATATATTCTTGATGAAGTCGAGTAATCTTGATAAAATTAATACAAATCAAAAGCTCAAAAGACGTGGTGGATAAACTACCATTGAAAGTAAAAGATTTTTAATCACATCAAAATGAAGACGGAAACATAAAATAAATTCCTGTTACAAAATATATAGCACAATTTTAAATAGAAAACTAATGAAATATTCCGAAAACTTTATTTTAGAAGTACAGAATGGATTGAAAAAAAGACGATCATGTATAGACCCGGCCTTTTGCCTAAAATTAATAATAGAGAAAAGAAGAGAATATAATTTAGAAACACATATTGCATTTATTGACTTTGAAAAAGCATTTGACAAAGTTAAAAGAAACATATTATTTAACATATTAAAAGAAAGACAAATACCAAATAATATCCTAAAAGCTGTCACAGGTATATATGAAAATAATCAAATACAAATAAGATTAAATCACGAGCTATCATATACAAGAGAGATAAACCAAGGGGTCCGACAGGGATGTCCCCTCTCAGCAACTCTTTTTAATATCTACTTAAATGAAATAATAATAAAATGGAGTAAAAATTTACATCAAGGAATTAAGCTTTCACCTACAGTTAACTTAAACACTCTCCTCTTTGCATACGACCAAATAATAATTACAAATTCTGAAGATAACTTACAGAAAGCTATTTTAAATCTAAATGAGATATCCAAAGATTATGGTATGATAATATCAACGGAAAAATCAAAAACTATGGCCTTTAAAGGACAAGATTCAGCAAGAACTAAGATAGTAAGAGATATCTTAGAACAGGTGAATTCACTTAACTACCTAGGATGTATGATCACTTATGAAAATGAAAAAGATATAAACGTAAAAATTGCAAAATATTTAAAAATAACAGGTGTAATTAACTCTATATTTAAACCAAACCTAGTTCAAAAACAAACCAGGCTAAAAGAATACAATACATTAGCCCTACCGGTCTTAATGTATGGAAGCGAAATCTGGACAATAAAACAAAAAGACAAACAAAGATTAACAACAGCAGAAATGAAGTTTATGAGAAAAACTGCAAAGTATACTCTATTTGATCACAAAAGAAACGAAGATATTATGAAAGAACTAAACCAAGAACCAGTAATTGAAAAAATTAAAAAATATAAACATAGATGGATGGAACACGTTCAAAGAATGAAAACCGAAAGATTACCAAAACAAGCCTTAAAGTACAAGCCATTAGGAAAAAGAAAACCAGGACGTCCTCTTAAACGATTCAACGATGATTTCTAAGGACCGAACAGGCCATACTAGGCCTGAATCCTTGATATGCATGATGATAATGATGATGATATAATAAGAATGAATAACTTCATTTTCTGATTGCAGACAAATAAAAACTTTAAAGAAATATAAGAATTCAAATTCCACACTCAGATTTCGCTTCTGAACTGTTAAGCATATTTAATAACACCAGAATACGGCAATAGTCTTATTCTTGGTTTGCTCGATGTATAGAAGAAACACGCTGATCGAGTGAAGGGGCTCGACATTCTGCACATAAACATCAGAAGTATTCGAAAACACACAGGTTTATATGAAGATCATACTTACGTTATTGATATAGGTCCTGACGGAAGCATCTGCTATTAATGATGAAGTAACTACTTACCAGATTACAGGCTTTTAACAGCATAGATACTGTCGAAAAGCAAAAAAAAAAAAGGTGACCCTTATCATCAGTACCGTCTGTTACTAAATGCTATTTATAGGCTAGCTGGTAACCTTAAACAGGTTAAAATTCCTGCATGAACTAATTGTAGGTCCTCGTGTTAAGAATTAGGTACCACCAAATAACTAGCTGTACTGCAGACTGGTGTGCAAAAGCTAAGGAGAAACTAGCCTGCATATGAAAAAATGTCATGACTACAGCCAAATGTGGACATTAATTTATTGCCAGAAGTATGTTACACAAAAATGTGTTACAAATTTCGTAAAAATTAAATTGCAATACATATTTTTGGCAAAAGCTACTAATTTCCTAAGGACGTAGTTAGGAATTAATTTACAGTGCTTACAGAAAACTATACGGAGAGACGGTTCGGTATGGAATATGTCCACCCCGAACTGCAATGCAGCTCTCACAACGTCGTACTATGCTTAACACCAAGTGATTCAGGAGTTCTTGAGGCAAACTGGCCCACTCCTCCTCCTTCAGAGCAAAGATCAGGTATTGTTTGTTTTCTGGAGGGGAATTTCCAGCAGCAATGCGTCTTCCTATTGTGTCCCAAACATGTTCTATGAGGTTGAGATCCGGAGAGCGTGCTTGCCACTGGATTCGATTAATATCCTCGATCTCCAGAAGTATATCCACTGCTCTTGTACGATGTAGTGTGGCATAGTCATCCATGAAAACGAATTCTTCTCCTAAAGTACCACGGAACAATCAAACATGACGTTGAAGAACGTTGCAATATCGTTCACGAGTCATAGTCTTTTTTACAGTACTTGTAGCTCGGTGCGTCCATTTAGTATAAACCCATACCATCACCCAGAACCTCCTTATCTTTCCTTTTCAAGAACATTCTTGCGATGGTAAGCAGTAGCAATTTCGTCTAGAACAGGAGAGACTAAAACAACTCTCATTTGTAAAGAGTTCATTAGTCCATTGGTGTCATGACCAATTTTTATTGATACAACACCACTGAAAACATGCTCTACGATGGGCTGTGGATGCATTCCATTGGTTGCCCAGAGTTTGTATACAACGCTATGTGAGATTACAAACTCTCTGGTAAAATCAGTAATTCTACGGCCTTCTTCAAATTTCCAATAATTCTTTCCTTAGTGAATTTATCCAGATGATGCCTTTGAGACAATAAACGACATCCAAATGTGCAATTTAATTCTTCGACGAAATGAGCTTCTTTCAAACACAAGTCGCTAAAAGCATGTTGCCTTTTATCCTGTTGAGTACTCACGGACTCCTTTGAGGCATGCGTACTACGCATACCCGCTTTCTACTCGAAATCGTCAATTTTACAAATTAGCATAAACTGATTCGTTTGGATTTGCGGTTGTCATCTTCAGAAATAGTATTCATTCTTTGATTTTGGACACCCGCCTATAAAGCGAGTGTAGTTAGTATAAAACTATTAGTAGTCTAATCCATACTCTAGTGACACCTAAAACATATTCATAAAGGCCAAACATTGGCTTCGTAAGATGTGAAAAAATGTTTAATATATTACTATGATTTTGGTACTCACTACAAGTATACGTAGATATATGTAATGTAAATATATATGGTTTTATATATATTAAATTAATTTCGCAAGAAAATAAGTACAAAAGTTGAACTACAACTTTAAATTCATGTGCTCTGCTATTCCTAGTTCGTTGATTAATTCACTTAAGCATGGACTCTACCAACGCAGAACAAATTTTTCTTATTTCTGCATCTTGAAACCATACTTTTATACTGGATTGTGTTAGGTTATCCTTTGTATCACAATCTAATTTTCCAAGTCTCTTTTTCACTATAGCCCGAGACTTTACTTTCAGGTTAATGTGAGGAGAGTTACCTGGCCACTGAAGCAATTGGCTGTTGTGATTTTTGAGGAACTGTTTCACTTTTGTTCTGAAGTGTGGCATGGAGCGCGATCCTGTTGGAAGATGAATTCTTTCTCTTGTTGTCCCACTGTTGCACACACGACTTATCATAACTAGCCTTAAATATGTTCAATGTCTCCGCTCATCACACTCTCGGGCAATGTATTCCAATCACTTGTTCTCTGACCTCTTGACTTCTTGTTCTCTTCCTGTCTTCACTCATTCCATGCAAAACCTACCCCATATTAATCTGGTAATAACCCATTAACAGCTTATATGTTTTGATCATATCCCCTCTCTATTCCTCCTCTCTACCAATTTCTGTAAATTGCATTTTCTCAATTTGTCTTCATACGCAACATTCACAGACAATCGTCTCTAGACTTTTGTTTTGGCAATACATCTTCATCTTTTTGAAAACCAAGTGACCAAGTTTGTGCACAGTAATATCCATATGTGGCCTGATCAAAGCCACATACAAGAGAACTTAACATCCTTACTTCTACAAAAATGCCTTCAGTTTCCTCCCATCATCCCCATTATCTGCTGTGCTGTCCTCAAAATTTAGCAATATCTCTGGAAATTTTAGATTCATGTCCACAATCACTCCCAGATTTCCCATCTCCTCTACTTCTAAGGTGTATCTTAGTACATTGATTGTGTACTATACATGCCATCGCTACTTCCCAAATTTCAAAATGTTACACTTTGCAACATTGAATTGATATCCTCCACTCATTTAATCATCAGCCAATGTATTTAAGTCCTCTGGGAAAGCCTAATGATTCACTCTACTCCTGATAACGCTCACCAACTTTGGATCATCTGAAACAACTGCATCGCCATTCGGACCTCTCGCAATATCATTTACATAAACAGCAATGGACCCCAAAACAGACCCCCTTGGGGAACACCATTAGTCACTTTCCTCTTCTGGGATATCGTCCCTCCGCCGACAACTCGCTCATACCTATCAGACATCCAATCTCCAATGCAGCGCGCTAATCTACTGTTCAATCTCATCCATTCCAACTTAATTACTAGCTTGTCATTTGCCAATTTATCAAAGGCCTTTGCAAAATCCAAATATACCACTGTGTATGCATGAACCTTATCCAATGCATTTGTCATCACCTTATTATAATAAGTAAGCAGATTGCGAAAACACAATATTCTTTAATAAACCCCTGCTGGCCACCAAAGAGTATTTTTCTGTTGTCCACCCAGTACTGAATCTTGGTCCCAACTAAGCTCTCTAACAGTTTAAACACAACTCCAGACACAAAAACTGGTCTATAATTCAAAGCCTTAGTCTTATCAGCTTGTGAATCGAAACAGTTTTGCCCTCTTCCTACTCCTTTGGAACTTTGCCCAGTGTAGGAGTCGTGCTGAAAAGAAACGTGAAAGCTGTTGTTAACTCTCCCCGGAATATTCCTTCAGTTCTTTGTAGTTCTCATGCAATTGGTTGCTGTAACCACTCATCTTGTGCTTCTGCCAAATTGCATATTTTACCTCTTAGTTCATCCGTTCCACACCCGCTCTATTTATCCGTTCTACTTTTGGAATATATCCGGATATTACCTCCATCAAATATTTCTTGAGTAGGGCCCGAACAACAAAGATGTCCATTCCATCCATTTGCTATTTCCAAATTATTGCCGCAAGCTGTTTCCTGAGCTTGGCATAAATACCAGCCTCATAATTCCACATAACATCCCTTTCTAATAGAAGTCACCTTTGAAATGACTGGCCACCCTGCATGCGATCACCGCGTGGTCACTCTCACCAACAGGTCGAAGTTTTAACACCCTCATTTATAATAACATCATTTGATGAGATGATCAAACCCAATCCCTTTGATCCTCGTGTACCCTCTTTTACTTAATGCCTAAGGTAAATCTCTCTCAAACACTCCTGAAATTCATTTTCTTTACCCCTAGATGCGTTCTCTTGATTCCAGTATATACAGGATGTTCCAAAATTCACGGAAGATATAAATTTAGCGCCATTTGTGCGGTAAAGTGTTGCCAACGAGAAAAAAAAGACAGCGTGACAGCTGACAGTTCAGGGTTATTAAAAATGACCACACACAGCGAAGAGAGTTCGTTGAATGGATTATGGAACAGCAAGTGGATGCTTATTTTTGGAACAAAATCATCTTCAGCGATGAGGCTCATTTTCATCTTGATGGCTTCGTTAATCGACAAAATTGTCGCATTTGGGGTTCAGAAAATCCACGAGTGATTGTTGGGAAACAAATGCATCCACAACGTGTCACTATTTGGTGCGGATTTTGGGCTGGAGACATCATCGGTCCATTCTTCTTCGAAAATGCGGCTGGTAAGGCAATAATAGTTAATGGTGCTCGCTATCGCGACATGATAATCCAGTTTTTTGTGCCTAAATTGCAAGATATGGATGTGGACGACATGTGGTTTCAACAAGACGGTGCCACATGCCATACAACCCGAGAAACAATTCAATTACTGCATGAGTCATTTCCTGGTCGTGTAATTTCCCGTTTTGGTGATCAAAATTGGCCGCCCAGATCATGTGACTTAACGCCGTTGGAGTTTTTTCTTTGGGGTTTTTTGAAGTCTAAGGTTTATGCCAACAAGTCCACGACCACCCACGCCTTGAAGGAGGAAACTGAGCGCTGTATCAACGAAATTCAGCCATATTTATGCAAAACGGTCATGGAAAATTTCGATAAAAGAGTGCGTGTGTACCAGCAAAGCAGTGGAGGCGATTTATCCGATATGCTATTCCACATAACCCTATACTGTATACTTTATGAATCAATAAGAAATTACAATTTTTAATTAAAAACATGTTTTCTATCAAAATTACTTCTTGAGTGAATTTTGGGACATCCTGTATTACCATAATTAAAGTCACTCATAACGATAACCCGTTTCTTGTTAGCCAGACTAATTTGCCTATAAGTTTTCTTCTCATTTCCTACCATATTACCAGGTCTATATCAATAACACCTTACTACATATTTCATCCTGTTCATCTCTACCTCACACCATACTGCCTCAAAACTGCAGCCACTATTTTCTCCTGGCAAATCGGCCTTAGATCATTACAATTCAATCGCTACCATCAAAAGTACTCCTCCTCCTTTTGTTGCCTATTTGTCTTCACGAAAAATATCCTTTCATCTCTATTCCTGTGAGAATGTCAATCTAGCTTAGACAAACTTCACCGAAGAATCGTTTCAGCGGTACTGTGGATTATTATTGTTATTATTATTACTTTATTCACATAATTGAAACACAGCCAAGACAAGATATCATTCAAACAACAATTTCACTGTTGAACAGTCTCTGGAACAGTCTATTGTAAAATATGGACTCTTCCATGTAAAGCCGTTTTTGTAGGTCATATGGGATCACTTCGTGCATGTTTAATTCTTTTAAATATTTGGAAAGATTTTTTGAAAGTGCATCGATAACTATTGGGATGACTTTGGTGTGTTTAAGCCACAGTCGGCCAACCTCGATTGCCAGATCTCGATATTTAGTCATTTTTTCTAGTTCTGTGTTGCTAATGTGGTTATCACTGGGTGCTGCGATATCGATAATCCAAACCTGTCGATGTTCGGTAATTGCGATGTCAGTTCTGTTGTGTTCCAAATGCCGATCAGTTTGTATTCTAAAGTCCCAGAGAATTTTATACTGTTTCGTTTTCCAATACAGTCTCTATTTTATGCTGCTACCAGTTATCAGAAGTAGGAAAGCCATATTTTTTGCATACATAACAATGAATTATTTTGGCCACTTGATCATGGCGGTATTTATAGTCAGTTTCAGCTATTTTGCTGCAAGCACCGATCAGGTGTTCTAAAGTCTCATCTTTCTGATCACATAATCTGCATTTGCTGTTATTATTGATGTTGAAAATTTTTGCTTTCATTGCATTAGTTTGTAATGCCTGTTCTTCAGAGGCTAGAATAAATCCTTCTGTTTCTATTTTAATGTATCCATATTGTACCTATTGCCATGTCTTGGTCACGTCATTTGTTTCCTCATTATCTCAAAGAAATTGGCCATGCAACGTTATTTTTCCAGCTCACATATCGGTTATTTTGCTGTTCCTTTTTGATCGGATTTGTTTCCTCTTGCTTTTAGAAGGTTTTCCTGTGAAATGGCTTAAAGCATTTGCTCAGTGCTAATGTCAATGTAATTTTTGAACTAATTTCTTCTTTTTCCACTGTCTTACTTGCAGCAGACCCCATCACCTATTCTCCTTGGTAGGTACATCCGGTCAACATCACCTCATGGATGTAATGCATGGTGCACAGTGATTAATTTTTTTAGATTGACAGGCCAATTTCAGGTCCTCTTTTGTCCAATCTATTATGCCAGCTGTATATCGGATAACTGGTATAGCCCAAGAGTTCACTGCTCTAATTGTGTTCAATCCATTAAGTTTTGTTTTCAGAATATTTCTAACTCTTTTGATGTATGTTCCACTGCTTCCTGTTGCTTAACTTTTGAGTGGAGAATATCACTGACTTCTAATATTCCTAGGTATTTATAAGATTCGTTAGCTGAAATTGCTTTTATGTATTTCTCCTGATCAAAATTGAAATTGATACAGTCATTAATTTTTTCTCGTTCAATAGATTAAATTGCATATTAATCCAAACCAAATTCTACTCGGATATGCTGACTGAAAATACGAACTGTGTTCAGTAAAGAGTCCATTTGCTCTGCCGATTTTCCGTATGACTTAAAGTCATCCATATACAGTAGATGGGAAATGTTGAAGAGCAATGGTGACAAAGAATCACTTTGGAAAATTCCTCGTTTAATGCTAATATTTCCGAATCGTTCATTATTGACTATTGAAATTGTTTTTCATGATTTCATAGCATCAGCCAGAAGCGAACATGTGTTTTTGCTCATTTCAAATATCTCTAGTGATTTTAAAATAAAATTTATGAGTATGGGAAGGAATCGAATGCTTCCTTATAGTCTATCGTCATCATCATCACGAACCATGGGCTCACTGCCCGTTGGTATCTGATGCTTCCTTCACTATCTTCATTCCACTTTTATTTGTCCAGTGCAAATTTTCGCAATTTCTCTACACCCATTCCACACCAGTCTTTATGTCGTCTATCCATTCTCTGTATGGTCTCCCTGTTCAGTTCACACCTTCCATAATACCGAACATGAATGTCTTTATCTTCCGGTCCTCACTCATTCTGCAGATGTGTCCAAATAATTGCAGCTTCCGTTTTATAATCTTCTGCATTAGATTCTCGTTTGATTATATCTTCCGATAGAGCTCTTCATTTGGAGTTTCTGTACCCATTCTATTCTTAGAATCTTCCTGTAACAAGTTCTTTCAAATATCAAAATTCTTTTTCTTGATTCCTTATTTATTACCCACGTTTCAGATCCATACAGTACACCGCTAAAGATGTATGTTTCCAGTACTCTTAGTTTTGTTTGCAGGCTGATCACTTTACTTTTCCAGATGTTATCTATGGGATTCACATTTGTTCTTCCTTTTGCAATGCTGATATTTATTTCTTTTTTTTACAGTCAAAATCATGCGTCATTTTACTTTCCAATTATGGAAATTGTTCTACATTTTCTTTAACAATTCCATGCACTTGTTTCTTTTGTTTCATGTTCTTCTCCATAAATACCATTGTCTAGTAGTCTATCCATTATTAATATTAGTGTTATTATCGATTTTAAAAAAAAGGGAGATGAATCTATTTGGAATTCCTAGTTGCTAACAAAATAATACCAGAAACAGTAAATATAAATTGTGAAAGAAAAAATTTATTCTTTATTTATTTTATTTCATATCACCACCATGGAGTCCAAAGACGCATCAAGGGAGGGCACGTACTCTACAACTCTCCGTCTCCACCAGCCGGAGCTACCTTCATCATCTACAAACGTCATCTACCGCTGACTACGACCACCATTTTCAAATACAATCACAAACATCCATGCCGATAGCACGATTTGAACCCGCAGCTTTTTGGGTGGAGAGCGGATACGCTAACCACTCGGTGAACCTTGCCGGTATGAACTGCAAATATATATGTTATATATTAATATATTAAATATATAAATGAACCGCAATATATATGTTAATGATGAAATACAGAAAAAGTATTATGTATATTTATTTAAAATTATTCCATAACCAATATCATTAAAATGAAAAAGATCTCTTTAGCACATTAAATGAATCATTGTAAATATAATATGTATGTGAAAAAATGTAAAATGCATTATTATTATTATTATAAGTGGTGCGGGGCGCAAGAATCATGCGCCCCGCACCACTATCGATACACTGTCACACATACTGCTGCATTAACAACAAAAATACCTGCGAATGTCCCGAAATCAAACCTGCAACACACGCAAAATACCTCGGTCTCAATATAGATTCCCACCTTAAATGGACAAAACATATAGAATATCTACATACCAAACATCGGATTATCGCAGCAAAACTCTTCCAAGTAAAAGACATTATTCCATCCAACATAAACTCCTATATCACGGTATCTGTAATCCCTACTCAGATACGGAATAACAGTCTATGCAAACACATCAAACAGCCACCTAACAAAATTAGAAACATTACACAGGAAAATCGTGTCAGCAGTGATTTGGACATCTTACACGCAACAACCATTATCCGACCAGCACATGGCGGCACACAGAATCCTGATCATTTAAAACCTGAAACACTACATGACATTAACAAGGAATTATTTCAATATCACCTGTCGAAACAACAGAGACACATATCGTATAACACGACCTACAACAACTCTCTACATCCCTATACACCCTTCAACAACTCATATGGTTATTTTGTGAGATCACATCAGATATCCACGCAACTCAGTGACTTACCAAGAAATTTAATACACATAGATAACTACAGAACATTAAAAAAAGAACTCTGGAAAATATACCAACAAAATAAATATACCATTAACACTAATATACACATCACAAATCACCAGCATCCACTGCATAAACAGTGACAACAACATAAATAGTGAAGGCTAAATCCCACTCTCTTCATAAAAGTTAACCCAAGTTTCGAAGTAGGTGGGATTAACTTGCCTCACTCATCTGCACGTAATCCTCATTATTAAAAAATTATGTAAATATTGAGTTTACATTGCATGTTTGTGAGAAATAGGAAATATAATATTTTAATTGCATATGTGTAAATACTGTTATATAATCACACTTTCTCAAAACTTTGGGGGGGGGGAAATGTAAACTATATGTAATATTATATAACTTGTGTAACTCTGAACTATATAATTGTATAATTGAAAATTATTACTGTGATTTTTATTTTAAAAAATAGCAAAAAAACTATGTTATCATCATTATTATTGAAATCTCATTATATGTAGCACTTAGAGCTGAATCTTGAAAAATAATATACTGAATGTTACTCAAGATGATTATTGCATATATGTAAATATTTGAGAGATCAATAAAAAATATGCATTTTATATAGCAATATTTACTTAACAATCTGGACCTCAATATTTGTAGTGAACAGAAAATGTGATAGTAATACTCCAATTGCATATTTGTAAATATTCTGTTTATGTGATGAGGATAATACACTTTGTAATTGTCAAAAATATATTTCAGGAATAATTTTAAAATATTATTAAAGACATCCAGAGAATGAGGGGCGTACGAGGGAGGATACAGATTATCTTCACCAGCTGTAGTACCTTTTTTTGATTTTATTTACCACCTGAAGAGGCAAATATTCCAATCTCGCATCGCCCTCTATGAGAGAAAATTCTAGCTGTGGCTATGGTCTCATTAATCCTCAACTTGCAAGGATGTTTCTCATCTTTTTCCCGCTTTGTGTAAAGTGAAAACTTCCATATGTCGGTTATATGACCTTTTCATTAGTTTGCAGGTTTCTATCATAACACCCCCATTGCTCCTGTTTGCTAGTGATAGTTATTAGTGAGTCATCCTTTTTATCGATATAATAGTTCATAATCCAATCCGATTTCTTCTAACATATGTACGACTTTCCATGTTACACCCTGTCAAAATCTTTGAAAAATCAAATAACATCATGGCGCATGAATTCTACCTTATCTAAGTCAATCCAAACATTATTAAATATGTGAGCAATCGAGAACAAGACCTCTTAGCAAAACCCATGTTATTATTTGCAAAGCAGAGAATCTCTTGAAACTCATTTCTTGAAGTAAGCTCTCATACATTTTTCCAATACCTGTACTATCACTCAGGGGATACACTAGTAGGTCGATAGTTAAATACATCAGCCTTTGCACTAGCCTTGTTGCAATAGGATTACCATAGATTCTTTCCACTTCTGTAGAATCTTTCCTGTTATGGGACTCAAGTTATACAGCCAGGTCAATGACAGAGCCAATTCTGCAGAACTTTAGCATCTGTGCTGAAATCCCGTAAGTTCTTTTATATCCGAATTATTATTTATTTTATCTTTAGAACCTCGTTTTCTTATATCTAAGTCACATCATTCAGTGCAGGTGTAGCATTGAGCTCCATATGATTATTCCAGGTCGATAGCTTAGAAAACTAAGCACTCGTTATCCGAATAATCTCTTCTGCATTTTTCCACCCACGTACAATACGCAATAGGTTATTCTTTAATGGTTATTCTTTTAACTGCAGTATAACGACGAAATTATTTTGGATTTTCTTTGGTACGCAGAGCCAGTTTCTTTTTATATTCTGACTTTGCCATTCTTTCAGTACGACACTCGACTTTCCTAGTCAAAGCTTCGTATTTTCATAATTGACGTCATCCTTATACATAGCATGCCTACCACATCATCTTTTACTCGAGAACCGCTTGCTTAATAAGATTGCACGTGATGTGAGAAGTTAATATGTTTGGGATGTTTTCCTTGAAGTATTTAGTTAAGGTCTGTATGATTTATGGTTAAACATTTTGTAACCCTGCTTTCTGTGAGATTGATACACACTCAGCTGTGACAAACCTTTCTCTTACCCTAAAAGGGATTTGAACCCAGAATGTTTCATCAAAAGGCCATGGTTACTACGATAACCGAAATGTCTAATTATAAGTTGATGTATTTTTTCTTTGTTCTAGGTTCAAAGACTCCATAGTAAACCTCTGTTTATACACATACCAGGAATATTTGTTAGAGGCTCTGTAGCTCAGTTTGTATAGACAAAGCCCTTTGGTCGGAACGACCTCCGTTCGATTCCCGTCCTTGAATCTGGTCTCTTTCAACTAAATGTGAGTTAGCCATCTCCTGCCGAGGTATGGTTTTTTTTTTCACCCGGTAAATCGGGTTTTTCATCCCTCAAAAACCGGCCCCCTGAACACACATATCTGCAGACATAAAACCTTATACACCCTCTGTCCAAAAAGAAACCGATCTTTTCGAAAATAGAAGAAACTAGTGGAGCCACCTGTTGTATCTTTTAGTTGTCAAAAGCGGCAACCTTCATTAATGTTGTGTCAACTGTTTATGACATTTGTTTCATTACAAGCCGAGTTATACTGCCATATTCATGCCGTACGCGACGAATGATCGCTATCAATCGCTTAAAAACTTCGATATAAAACTCACCATTAACCGTTTGGCCATGCGGAACGAATTCTTTGTGGATAATGCCCTTGGAATCATAGAAACAAATCAGCATTGTCTTGTCTTTTGACTTCTCCAAGCGACATGTTTTCGGATGTCCCTCTTCTGGTGGGCTCCACTCAGCACTCTGGAGCTTTGTTTCAGGCTCATACTCAAAACACCACGTTTCCTCATCAGTAACGATCGCTTCAAGTTGAGTCCTTGCGAGCGGTTTTAACGAGGTCCTTGCAGTGTTCAATTCGATACATTTTTTGGTCGTCGGTCAACTTGTGGGGAACAAATCGCGAATTCAATTTACGAAGGCCCGAACTCTCGGTCAAAATGTTGTGCACAGTTGATTCTGGAATCCCCAATTCATCTTCAATCAATCTCACGGACGATTTCGGGTTTTCATTGATGAAATCACACACTTTTTGGATGTTAACTTCGCTCAGTCCAGTTTTTGTACGCCCCTGCTTTTCGTCGTCCTCAAGCGTCTCACGACCACTTTGAAATCGCTTAAACCACTTGTAACCTTGAGTACGGGATAAGCATTCATCATCGTATGCTTTTTGAAGGATTTGATGCGTTTCGGTAAAACGTTTACCAAGTTTAACACAAAAGTCAATCGCAGCTCTCTGTTTGAAACTCATTTTCCGACCGTTCGTCAAAACCCACTGTCACTCTTGGCACTACAACTCGGCTTCTAATGAAACACATGTCATAAACAGGTGACACAATACTAATGAAGGTTGCGCGTTTCGACAACAAAAAGATACAACAGGTGGCGCCACTAGTTGCTTCTATTTTCGAAAAGTTCGATTTCTTTTTGGACAGAGGGTGTAGGAATAAGTTTAACCACCTTATTCTTGTCTTACGGTTATAGGAAAACCAAATATACTTGGAAGGCCATGTGAGCTTAAGTGGCTGTCAGAGCCACGGAGTAGTGGTAGTAGGAATATTTGTTATTCCAACGCTCTTACATACCAGGCTAGAATGACCTCGCTAAATTAGCATGTATGACAGCCTAACTATGGGTAATGATATCCTTTCGGACATCATTGACTTTGCCATTAACATATAATCAATATTTTTCTTATAAACGAAAATCATCTATCAAAAGTTATTAGGAAATTGTAATTATTGTGGAAAATAGAACGTTTTCAACAGTTTATTCTGTTTTTAAAAGCGCTAGGTGTTTAAATAATGAGTAAATAAGTAAACAAACTAGAGCAGCTTGCATCAGATTGGACAAATTATATCGTCGTGTTTTCACTGAAAAGTTGTGGCTTTCTTCCTTTCGCACGGTGTATGTTTTATCGAATTTTGTGAACATAGTTTGCGTGCTATAACGAGAAAAGATTTTGTCAGTTCTGTGATAGGTTCGTTCATCAAGTAAAGCCGGAAATATTCGCTCACCGTGTACTCTTATTGAATTACTGTTGATTTCTCACCGAGCCGTTTCTTTAAGTAAATAGTTATGCTCCAAATATTTTCTTTCCACTTACAGTTTTCGAAAACCAAGTGCGTTTAAAATCGGTGAAGCTTCAAAGTTTAGCTGATTTGTTGAAGTAAGATATTTTTGCAAATTATCTCTCTCTTTCTCTCTCTGCGCTACTTTTATTCAATTTCTTAGGATCCTGTTCTTATTCTGCGCATAATTTTCTCGGTCGTCGACAACTTCGCCTTTTCTATTAGTAATACCCATTTAGTTGAATCTACGTAAAACTCAGAAAGTTCCAAAAATATTTCTCTGTCAAGCAAGCCTTCCAAACCAGTTCCCTCGAGAACCTTTGCTGTTCGTGCCACTAAACCTAACGGATTAGTTCTGTTTTTCTGCCAACTTACTTAGACAACAAAAACATTAACTCACTTCACGGAAACCTTTTGTTAATTTCTTCTTTTTTTTTTTTAACTTTTTTGCTTTTTAGTTTTATTTTTTGGCAACTTTTCCTCTTCCTGGTGCATTCTGGGAATGTGATTTGTGTAATATTTCATCAGCAGTGTGTGATGTGCGTGTTTTGAAAACTTCAAAACGAAGTTGTTTTAATTCCAATCAAATAGCAATGGAGAACTTTTCTATTTAATTAATTAGGCTCTAGTGGACCAGACGCGTGTCTCTTCTTTTTTTTGTCGATAAATGTTTTCCTTCTGCTAATAAGAGTTGTAAAATCCACTTCTTTATATGGAGTGAAGAGATTGGAAGTCTAACTGGCTCACGTTTTTTATCTTTTTTTACTTTTTGTGTTGTAAATCTGTCTCGTAAATACCCTCTCTGTCTCTTTCACATACTTTTCGAGTGAACATACAGACAGACATTTCATCGGACGAGAATTATTATGACTTTATGAATTTTAAAGTTGCAGACTTGGAGGAAGTATATCTATTACTTGGATTCTAAAACCGAAAGACTTAAAATATCCCTTTACACTTTTTGAATTAACCATTTAAAAGTGCTAACTTATAATTTACATCAATTTTTGCACTTTTAAAACTGAAGTAAAATATGATTAAAATATCAAATTAAAAAATACAGTTCTATTTTTTAATTTGACAACAAATAGGTCATCATCATCATCATCATCAAATTCCTGCCATGTACCCTCAAGGGGTGTACAGAATATGATAGTACTACATGAAAAAATTACATCATTACTAACTTCCTATCTACAATTTTCCTCCAAATCAGTCTGTTACTTGTCAAGACTCCAACATTATCAGATCTTATATTTCTATCGTCTAAGGCACTTTGTACCGTATCAATCCACCTATTTCTTGGTCTTCCTCTGGGTCGTTTTCCTGCCAACCTGGCAGAGAACACTTGTTTTGCTAATCTTTACTCGCCCATTATATCTAAGTGATCACACCACCTGAGATTAGCTGTGCTAACGCATTCCTGGATGCTGACAATGTCAAGTTCTTTCCTAACATCCTCGTTTTTCATGGAGAAACATCACTTCTCTTGTGACTTTTCAAGAGGTGAAATATCCCTAATGAACAGAAAAATAAATGGCAGAAGAAACACTAAGTCTGTATGCACTAAATGTTTCTTCTGACATTCTAACATTTTCAAGTTTTAGTAATTCTCATCGTTAAAGTTCTACCATGTAAGAAATAATTTCAATATTTAATGTGTAGTTTAGCTGAATAAAATAAATAATATTTTTTTCTTGCTGTTTTTTATCGGATTTTCATTTATGGTTTTATAAGGTTTGTGAATTTGTGCGCGGAGAGGGTCTATGGCATCAAAATTCACTCCGTCCCTCGATATTCAACAGAAAATGAAACTAGTTTGTAACTCACTCATAGGATTCAGATAATCAATTTCGATTCCATTCTTGTTCGTTTAAATTTGTTCCATTAGTCATGTGTGAAACTATCGCGAATACTATTCGTTCGTTTCCGTCAAATTCCTTTAACGTTTGCAGCTGAGAGAAAGATAGAAGATCTACGAGAACTTGTTGCGAATAAGTATATCGCTCGTAAGTCATATCTGGGAATAGTGCTTACTGAAAAATTAGAGTTTATTGCAAGCAAGCCGCTGAGATAATATTTTCTACGTTGTATACCGCTATGATCTATAATCCTCCAGTTTGACCGCTGAGTGGTGTCACTCGAGTTGCATTTCAACAGCGGAAACTATACGGAACAAATATTTCGTCATGAGAAATCTGATTCATTTCTTATTTGAAAACGAAATCTCAGTTAAGTTACAATTCCAAGCAGGGGAGACCCGTGCATAGACACTGCGGAACTGCAGCACCCCCAATTTTTCTCGATATATAAATACATTCATTAATTTATTTATATTTGCTTGAAATATTTAATTTTATCATCAACAATCCTATACAATTCTCTTATTTTGTATAAAAAATAATAAAAATCCATCTTGTAGCGCTTAGGAGGGCGAAGGACGCTAGCGGCACTGTATTTTCCACAGTGTCATATTGCCACACGCGCAAGCATATGCACGTCATAGTGAGATGCGAGCTATTAGCGTAATGCGGCACTGTCCGTCGCGCAGTTCCGCTGTTGTTTATATACAGTTTGCGCCGGTAGTAGAGTGTTCGTAGTGCTTATCGTGTTTACTCCGTCTCTTTAAATATTTGGACATTACAATTAAAGACATAACATTGGTTGTAGTTTTTATTTTAGAACATTATTGGGGTTATGATAATGGATTTTATTTTTAAGTCATTTTGAATTAAAGTAAACTGTACAATTTTATCGATAATAAACGATATTTTTTCATGTTTATTTTTTTTAAAATTTTTATCATACTTTTGATATTTTATCCAAACACGTCTACACTGTACTTACAGTGTGTACATTAATATTTCGAAAGTTGCAGCACCCCCACGATTTCAAGCCACGAGCCGCCACTGATTCCAAGGGCAGTTGGTTTATGAGAATGGTCTTCGACTACTGCACTCAACATGAATTTCGAATATAAAAACTGTGCTGAAAATTTGTTTGACGAAAGTGTGCAAAGATTGTTTACTTGATGCGTACTTTAAAACTAGAAGAGAAGAGAAAAAAAAAAACGTTTCCTTTTTTAATGATTCTGACATCACTCAAGCGGTTACCATTCTTACATATCCATGGTAACGATCCTTTAGAAATAAACACAGTATAGTGCAGTGTAATCTATTTTTCTATATTCGAATGGTCACATTAAAATATAAGACGTCAGATGGCGCCACGATTCATTGTCAGGAAATCATATATAGAATAAAGTATTAATTAAATTATACATAAAAAAATTCTAATATTTCATATAAAATTTATAGGAAGTAATATATTAAATGGCATAACATGAAAATAATATATTATTTCTCAAGTGTTAATAATATTTTCGTTTTATATGAATACACTTTTTTTAGATTATTATGAGAATAATATAATAAATTTTGATTTCTGAAAATTTCGATTTCTTGTTGTAAAGTTATCGTAATGGCGTATTTTTCGTAGGGAATTTTATTAAAAACTTTTATTAAAATATCTAACGTATAACACAGACTATGGTGATGAAGATCTTTCGTAGTCAAATGTATTTCACTTTTCTTCCACAGATCAGTTAAGCGAAGAACCTCTGATAGCAGAAATACAGGAAAACATTTAAGAATCTTAAGATAGTCACGTGAGTATGTCATGAAGTAAGTTGCCATTAGGTCCATATCTTTCTGAGTTAGCAATACCGAAATGCTACCTTTAGTAGCACAGGAATCTAAATACCCACACACATGTTAAATGACAGTTACTCACGTGATCAAATTGTACTAATCAAGAGGACATCTACTTATCAGCAATAGGTACAAACGAGTTATCACAAAACAATTCACATCACTATTAATTAATTAAAGCCAGTCAAGTTAGCAGTGGTTATCGTATCTACTCTCCGACCAAAGGCATCCAAACTCATATATTATATACATAAGGCACTACTGGCTTCGTGGGCAGGATTACATAAAAATATAACTGGCAAAGGATAATATAAATCCGGCTAATGTCGCTGGTATAGTAGACACAATCTTATTATACCAGTATATTACTGTTAGCTGAAATGTACAATTAAATTTTTAAATTGCTTACGTTCTCTAATTGATTTACCTTTACTTGTGAGATGAAAAATCCACTTTACTGGAAGAAAAATACTCCTAGCTCCCCGCCACCCTTCTATATGAGACGAAGTAACTCACTATCAGATGAAACTCTCTTATAAAAATTCTTCCTAGACAGAGTCGAATCCAGTTTTTTTTTAATTGAATTATACATAAACATTCAAGTATTTAATATAAAATTTATAGGAAGTAATATATTAAATGATATAGCTCTAAAATAATATATTACTTCGGAAGTTTTAATAATAGTTTTGTTTTATATGAATACACCTTTTCACCTTTTCCGAATTATTATGACAATAATATATTAAGCTATGTTTGGAAAATCGTAAATGTAAATAAAGCGAAGTGCTTTATTTATTTATATTAATATTTATTCTATTCTATTCTATTCTATTCTATTCTATATTTATATTATATTTATAACTCTGCCTAATCCAGTATAAAACTTTCATATGGATACTTTGCAACCGCAGAGCATCATTCTTATCAACTAACCTGTCTGCGGAGACAGTTTTGCAGATATATACGATAGATATATTTCTATATTGAATCATGCTAAAACTGTACACAAATACAGATGCTTAAATATCTAGAAATTTATTTTTTAAAAAACACATTTTCACGTACTATCTATTATCATCTCTAGAAATCCAATCTAAAAATGGCCGAAAGATTCGTGCATTGATTGGACTCACATGTTTCATCCAAACAAATAAGCACTACCACATTTCATAACGTGCTTCATGCTGATCTTTGTTTATTCACTTACCATCAAGAAGTTGTACATTTTCATACTGGAGATCACGCCGTCTTAGTGAGATAAAAATGACTTGGGAGTCTGATTATTTATAGAAAACTACTCCGGAATTCTCTTCGAGATTTTTTTCTATATAACAGCAAGTACGTATTGCTTATTTAAATGCATGTAAAGTATCAAACTCCTTTCTATTTATCGTTATCTGGAGGCTATTTACATAATATTAATTAATGCTTTCTTAGTAAACACAGCATTAGCTTAGAAAATATAAAAGTTAAACAAAACACAAAAAATAAATCCAGATTCGCTTGCAGTCATATTAGAATATTTATTTAATGTCTAGCAGTGAAAAAAAATGAACTGATCAGAGATTATTATCAAATTTCTAAAAAAAAGTTGCCATTAAAGGTCAGATAAGGAAGAAACGTTGCAACTTGGTTGAGAGAGAGAAATTCAAACAAGCCGCGAGCATCCGACGTGCATACAAAGACTCGCTCTCTTTCCAATTGAAATGTTTTGAGCCTGCAGAAAATATTGCAACTGTTACAGCTCCTCTCTGTGTGTAGAAATGGTTCGTTCTCCTTCCACTGGTCGCTACTAAGCATCGATTGACTCCTCGTGCTCACTGCTCGCGGTACAGGGACTGTAGTGACGCTAATATATGCTACATTTAGGTACGGCAACAATCGGAACAGAAGTCGAGCTTTTTTTTACTACACCCCCAGTGCTGTTTGGACGGTAACTGGAGAGCGTACTGTTAGCACTGGAGTCGTTTCTTAAACCAAATTGCAAAGAAAGGCGCAGTACAATAGCTAAATTGACAGCACAAGGATCGTTCTCTCAGAAAAATATTATTGCGGACAGTTGGGCCCATGAGATAGCATAGCACAGCTGTTACTCAGCCTGGGAAATTATTAACCAGCTGAAAATACGCATTGCGCGACACCTGCAGAAGACACCCACGAGACAGGAAAACAGCCATCAGGGTGGGGGAAAGGAAGCAGAAGTGGAGAGGATCGATCCATGAGCAAATAAAAAAATAGGTGAAATGAGAAGAATAAACAGACCACCGAGGACAGAGACATTAGAAATGAAAGGGAAGATCGGGAATTATGTACACACATAGACTACGTTCAACAGGGATATGTAAGCAAGAATACTCCAGTTAATAAACCAATACTACGAAACTTTGCTGAAGAAAATCAGTCCGCTGCACAATCATCTTTTTTTTTTGTTTGTTTTTGGTGGTCTTTCTCTTGTAATGTGTGTAATTTGTGTCTCTTCAGGTTTCTGTCGTAGACGGTGTCGCCTAGGGATATCAACGAAGTCCAAGCGAAGAAACAGTAATTACCAAACTCGGTCTAACTCATAAACTCAATTAGTTTAAGTACATTTGCTTGTTTGATTAAAACCAATTACTTGATTCAGGCTGATTCAATGAATGAAATAAATAAATGGATCTAATCAAATTTCTAGGCAGACAGTTGAAGTAAATGTTTAACAAAACATAATTCCATGCATCCTCAATGAACAATTGCACTGTGTCAATGGTTGTTCATCTGATCTACTGCATACTTTATTTTGTTAGCGGATGATGTGTTGTCTGGAATAGACACGTGTGCGACTTATTGTGTGAGTACCAGTTTGTAGGTGGATTTGTTCCGTGCTTTTAATTGCATTAAATTTAGAAGAATGTTCCAGTACAGTATCATAAAAGATGATGCTCAGCTTTTTATGAAGAACGTGGTATTCTGCTGTTAGGCAGGAGTAAGTTTTGAAGATGTTGTTAATAATCGTGAAATGTTGATGAGATGCTGTTCCACACAACCTGTAATGAGATGCTGAGCAGAACTTTGCACAGAAATATCCATTACCTCTACTCTTCCAAAAAAGTTGATATCGAGGCGATTTCTAGGAACTGTTACTCCCGATATTGGGACTTATTATGATAATATACGGATTCGAAATCTTGAGAATATTTCTAAGGAAAGTACGAATTTAAAGCTTGAAAATCTTGAGCACATTGAAGCACAAATCTGAGGATCGGAAAATTGTTTTCAGGGTATTAGTCGAATTTTGTGTTTGTTATACCATAGAAATAACTTGATCAGAACGAAATATTTCGCTAACCTAAAATAATTAGTCATGCTCAGCTTGTGGCTGAAAAAAAAAAACTATCATCATCAAATTCCTGACATGTACCCTTAAGGGATGTACAGGATATGATAGTACTACATGAAAAATTTATATCATCACTAACTTCCTATCTACAATTTTCCTCCAAATCAGTCTGTTACTTGTCAAGACTCCAACATTATCAGATCTTATACTTCTATCGTCTAAAGCACTTTGTACCGTATCAATCCACCTATATCTTGGTCTTTCTCTTAGTCTTTTCCCTGTCAACCTGGCAAAAAACACTTGTTTTGCTAATCTTTTCTCTCCCATTCTGTTTAAGTGACCATACCACCTGAGATTAGCTCTGCTAACGCATTCCTGGATGCTGACAATGTCAAGTTCTTTCCTAATATCCTCGTTTTTAATATGATTGCCATTGATTCCATCTGTTCAAGCTCTGAATCTTTCTCAGGACTCTCATATCTACGGTCTCTAGTCTTTGGACAAGTGTTTTACTTCTGACCCAGCTCTCAGATCCATAAGTTAAAGCTGGTTTGAACACTGTCTATACAGCTAATTTAGTGTTCTGACTAATTTTTCTCTTATTCCATATGAATTTATTCAATTGACTTCCCACCATACCAGCTTTGTAGATTCTGTTGTCTATTTCCATATTTAATTTACCATCTTCAGTAAAATCGTGCTTAAGTAGCTGAAATGTTTTACTTGTTCTATAAGTTCTCCCTTCACAATGCAGCTGATATTTTCAACGCTTCTGCCTATTTTCATTGTCTTTGTCTTGTTATTGCTGACCTTCATACCATATCTATCACAACAATTTTTTTTTTTTTCATTTCAGGGAATCTTGCTGATTACCTGACTAAATTCCCTGAAAAAAAAAAGAACTAGCGTCATCTAAATGAATGATCGTGCCACATATTGATACACGAGCAGTGTGATGACTAACAGGTAAAAACACTTTTGCAATTGCATTTACTGAACTACAATTCGTGAGATATAACTAACGGCTGCTTCAGTGGGGTGTACAAATTATGAACTTATGCTGCTTACTATTATTATTATTATTACGTGAGACCTCCAGGGAGTCAGAGACTCATCTAGGGAGGCCACATACTACATACACCAGCTATCATACTTATTCTTGAATTCATTCACATTTCTTGCACTCCCAACATCCAATGGTAATCCATCCCAATCACGCACCACTCTGTGAGAGAAAAATCTAGGCCTCACACCGTTCTTGGCGGCCTTCATTCTCAGTTTCCAAGGATGCCCTCTTTCTTTTCCCCATCCTCTATAAATTGAAAAATTCCATCAATTGAAATCCTGTATGACCCTTTCAGAAGTTTGTAAGTCTCAATTATATTACCACCCCTCTTTCTCCTGTTTGGTAGTTGTCTGCAGTCTACAAGTTCTCAATCTGTCTTCATACTCAGTATTCCACAATCCTGATATAATTTTTAACACTCGCCTTTGTACTCTCTCCAATATATCAGAATCACATCGGAACAAGGAGACCAGACCCCTGCGCACAATAGTCCAAGTGAGGTCTTATCAAGTCCTTGTAAAGAGGCAAAATAACATCATTATCTTTAAGGATGCTATTTTGCAATGCTGAACGTTCGTTTCAGCATTGCAATTATCTTTTCAGTTTTATTTGCAATCTTTTCCACATGGCCCCTGAACTTCAACTTCCTATCTACAAACACTCCAAGATTCCTAGCCTCATCAGTTTCTTCTAGGCTAATCCCACCAATATAATACGACTTATATACGGCTTACATTTTATTATTTATGATACATGTGTTCATCGAAGTGTAGCCAATTAAGAAACTCAAAATAAAATATAGTAATTCAAGAAGACAATAACGTTGAAATAAAAAGGAATTATAAATTTTATACAGAAAGAGAAAGCTTCAGAAAGAGAGGACGTTGTGTATTTCCTCGCTGTGGATGACACTACGCGGTAATGAGAGGGCAAAGTTCAGAAACGACTGTTGACATATTATTCATTATTATTATTATTAGAGCAAAGGAGGCTGTACTTTGTTGAATATGCTGCAAGAAGTCTTAATAATCTAGTGCTCTTTAATATTAAGATAAAACCAGGACCGGAGTAACATTTGCCGCACGAGATTGCAAGTGCAGCTCGGAAGCAGAAAATCTACAGAAGCGAATAGGTTCCGCATAGCTTGAATCAATGTTCAAGGTGCCACTCTCTTGCACAGGCAGCGGCTTCATTATTTATCGGGTTCTCAGGTCACCTTCCTCCGGTGAGTCCTGTAATACAGGAGCTTTATGGAAGACACCATTTGTAAAGTACAGTAGCTGATGTACTCACAATATTTATGTGATATCGCGTTGGTAAAAGCAACAGTACTGAAAGTCCCTTTCCTAAAACTACTGAGACTGTGGATTAACTTGAATTGCAAGTATTCTCACGATAAAAAAAAAGCCTAAGCATTAAGTGTATTAAGAAGGTTTCTGTATTTTAATCTTCCAGTTATTTAAATGAATTAAGAAAAGTTCTAAGCTGATAATGAACTTGTTTTTCGTTTGTATTTTTGGGTTTTATTACGTATTTCCAGGTGCATTTCTCTCTTTGCTTTGAAGAGCGTTGAGTGATGTTTTTACCTTGCTTTGTTTCTTCCACTAACTTGCCACAACTGCGACAAAGATAACAAAAGAGGGAAATACAACTTCGTATCAGATGTAAGCACGTTATAGTTGTATTGTAAATCTTCAGCCTGTGTGTCGAGTTAAAATATCCCTCATTTTGTTTTTGACGGCTACGGTATTTACTGACGATGTCGACAACTGAAATTTACACTTGAATAGTGATTTGTGACTTGATGAGACTAATGTACAGTATACTAAATATATTCACTCAACTGCTCAAAGTATTAATCTGGAAAAGAACTATTAATTATTCACTCAATGAGAGAGAGAGAGAGAGAGAGAGACTATAACTTTAAACAGTCGTAATCGGTAACAAGTTGTGCTAAACTTCACCACCAGGTGTCTCCGATCAGCTGCGCATTCCAGTAACGAAGAATTCTTGAAACTAAGTGACTATCCACACTCGTTTCGGCATCCAGCGAGAAATCATTCATCTGGATGGTAATCTGACGGCATTCTCTAGCACCTAATGACAGTTACGGAACAATGGAGTATTAATAACGCCGACGTGTGATTGTCGTCCGAGCATCGACGGCATACATGGGTGACTTTGGAACGATTAGCCCCGTGTAAATACCCGACATTCTCGTCGTGAAGTCTAGTTCGAAACCACCCTTCAAAACATCTTGGTGCTAGCTACCGAAGAAAGAACAGAGAAAGTGTTAAAGGCGTTGATTTGTGTGCCTCATTTGGCTGCATTCTTGCAGTTTAAGTGTTTTAGAAATCGAAACTCTGCTACCATCCTAAGATTATTATGTAAGGTTCTAATACATTCATAAACGCTCTAAGATTAAAGCAGGACGGGCCGTATTCAATATTATTCTGTGAACCAAAACATAAACTAAAAAAAAGAAAGGCTCTAACAAAAGCCCTTTTGTTGACGGGCCTTTACGACTTACGTAAACAGTTACACTACCATTTAAATTTATAACCATTTTTATTTTTTAATTTTAAAAATATAACAAGTTTAGAAAATATAAGTTCAATTACATTTTATTCATACTTTAAGAAAATTATTTTTAGAAAAGAAATCATTAAAGCCGCGGGCCAGATACGAAGCCTTCGCGGGCCGTATCCGGCCCACTATCCGCCAGTTTGCAACCTCTACATTGAAGTATGTGATTTGATCCTAAGAATCCTGTACGAAAGACATCTTGACTGAATGTTAATTGAATGCACGTCATTTTGGTGTGAAAAACATGTCAAGACATGTTCTGATAAGTTAAACCATTAAGTGCCTGAAAAGCCATTCAAACTTCGAAAGACTATTCTACGTTGAGAAATGAAGAACTCAACAAGGTACACTGTTTAGTTAGAAATGAATATGCGATTAAGACGAGAAAGTAAAAGAAATTACAAACGATGAGCAGTGCAAATCAAATAAACTGCAAAGGTTGTATGCCCAATTCTTAGTGCTCCCATATCAATTAAAATTTCTGAAAAGCAGCAAAAAATCAAATCCTGGTTTGTGAATACTTTCCTACGCGTGTATAAAAGAACGAAATCTCTTGTAATTCAAAATAAATATTAAAAAAAATCCAATTCCCTTTCCATGTGCATTTCATTAAGCTAATTAGAATTCCGAGGCCAAACTTGACTTTTCCCTGTTTATTTTACTCACAGCGTGTTCTTAAAATAATCTTCGATGTTTTTAGGTGTTTGCAAGATCTCTTTACAAAACCTTCTTTTTCCTCCCTAAGACTAACACTCAAGTTATCGATTAGTCATGCATTACTTCAACTTACAAAGTTAATGTTTCTTTATCGCCTTTTACTTTAAAGTATTCAGATATTTAATTGGTTTTTATTACACGATTAATGAAATTTATGCTAATAAAATCTTATGAGAAAAATCTGAAGAATAGAAAAATAGCATTTTTATTTGCATGATTTTTTTAAAGAAATCTTTAATTTCTGTAAAATGATTATTAGGATGATAAAAAAATATTAGAAGTGGCGGAAAGAATATTGGATAAAGAATAATATCATTAAATAAACGCCCGATTTATGCTAATAACTGCTTCTTAATCAATAAATGCAATTTAATGTTCCATTAATTGTTTGCTGAGACCGTTCTAAAAAAAAATATGTTTCTTGGAATTACATTCCAAGAAATATGTTTTGTTTTTATTGAATTTAACGTTGAGTTAGCTTCTCCGTACAATTCAGGACTTATATATTTGATTATATTAATGGTACTGGAGGGTTCATCGAAAAGGCACTTAATCGAATGAACAATTCATCGAACGACAATTCGTCGAAATTGCAATTCATAGAAAAAAAACAATTCACCGAAAATTTTAACTTTTCGAAAATGTTATGAAAAAAATGATCCATTTAGAACAAAAACTGAACCGTGCTGAGTGAGATAGAAATGTTACTTTAATGCAAATTGGGAATAATTATAGAACAATTTGGTTTCTTATTAAAAATTTTTAAATTATAAAATTTAACGAAATTTTAGTTAAATTTTTCGGTGAATTGTTTTTTCGATGAATTACAGTTTCGACCAATTGTCGGTCGATGAATTGTTTTTTTGATGAATTTTCCCGGAACCATATTAATCTATACATTTTAAAAAATCACTTGTCAGTTCTTTAATCTAATTTTTCGTTCGTTTGTTTTCTTACAAAACTTCTTTCGATAAAGACATTTTCTTTTTCATTTGTATTCCTTTCATTGAACAATTGCATCTGCGTAGTGCGTGTTCGTTAGTGGCGTACCCAATACTGAGCTGCGTGATTATCTTCAACCTCTTAATTAGTGGTAACCAATATCCGGGACTTTAGTAGTTGAAGAGATTGGAACCGCTCGTTTTCACGGAAGATCAGGTACAAGATAACTGTTGATTGTGGTGACGACTTTGAAGTTGCGTTAATACCTACGAGTGCTTGAGCAGTCAACTGTGTTAAAATGTTCGGATGGTTGTTAATACAGTTAACAGTTGAGATTTAGCTGCGATAGTTGCGAAGTGCTCAATCTGACTAGAAATGACTTCAATGTTTTAGAATTTAATCTGTTTGTTTGTACAATTACGACACCAACGTGGGCAATTAAAGCACCCGTGTGGACTTGTAGCTGCGTTTTATTTTCCAAAAAATCAATAGGTGCAGGTAGATTAAGTCGTATATCGTCATAAAACTTTTAAGATGACTAAAGAAGGTGTTACGATCAGTGTCGAATTGCTCTCCGAGGACACTGACTCTTCTAGATAGTTGGCCGCTATTGCCTGCCTTCTTAAAGAATGTCTAGAATGTGGCACAGGAAAAAAAAGAATAATACTTGTGTGTGTCTTAGGAATGTGGCTCTCTCTCTCTTTACGATGAAGACATCTTCTACCGGAGCGTATTTGCCTGCGTCATTATTGTGTCCGTGTGTTGCGGCATCTTTTAATTTCTTTCATTATTTGTGGATACAGAGAGAGAGAAAACGGGAAGCCAAATAGTCGGGTAACATTTTAAAGGCAATAAATAAAGTTTTAACGAGGCATTAATTCTTAAAAACCCAACATAATAGAAATCTATCTGATGCATTAAACAAACGAAGCGAACAAGGATGCAAGACAGAGCTCTGTGTGTGCTTGTGCGATGCATTTTGGTATCTTAATGATTGAGGACGTTGTACCTGGTGCTCTTCTGTTCTATCCTCTAGGGGGGTGGGGATAAGAAAATCGAGGGTTTCCCTTGTCTTCTATACAGCGTGTGTGTGTGTGTGTGTGTGTGTGTGTGTGTGTGTGTGTGTGTGTGTGTGTGTGTGTGTGTGTGTGTGTGTGTGTGTGTGAGAGAGAGAGAGAGAGAGAGAGAGAGAGAGAGGCAGACAGAGGCGAGTTTCATGTTCCGTACACTTATTTCGCAAACCATTATGATGTGTTTCAGTTAACTTCCTGGTCTTGGAGAGAGAGACATTTAGTTCACGATATAATTCACACTAATTAGTTCACACTAATAGCTGTCCATGATAAGTTATGGAATGTGAAACGTAGTATAGAAAGAAAATAACAGAAAAAAAAATTGAACCATTCAGTCAGCTGGATGTTTTTCTTTGATGTTGTTTAGAATTATTTTCGTACCAGCTCTTATTATCCACTAACTGTTCTAAAGTTCATTCTTTTAAAAGGGAAGAAAAAACTTTCAGTTTAGTGTGCTTACTACATCAGCTTATTACCTGATGCAGTAATTTTGTTTTTCAAATTGAAATAAAATTTCAAAAATCTAGGATTATTGAATATGGAAATTACTGGGGGGAAAAAAATAAGAGTTCCTGCAGTTCTCTCTCTCTCTCTCTCTCTCTCTCTCTCTATTCACTGTTATTTGTAATAGGATAAAATAAAAGAGAGAAATTTCTCTGCTAGTCATACGATTGTAGTTCGCAATGGTTCCAAGATAAATCCTTGTTTCAAGGTTATAGTATAAATCTGGAGAAATATCAGTAGCTTAA